>NC_138769.1:316438104-316575230 GCF_965119305.1 Pelophylax lessonae
ACCAACAGTTTTCAAACAGGCCCCAGTGGGCAAAGCACCTGGCCCCGATGGCTTCATGGCTCTATATTACAAAAAGTTTGCAGCTCTCTTGGCTCTTCCTATAGCGCAATATTTTAATGCCATACAGAAGGGATGCCCTGTAGATTCTGACTCTAAAAGAGCATTTAGAATGCTTATCTTGAAGCCCCACAAAGACCTGAGTGATGTAGCTAATTACACTGAGTGATGTAGCTAATTACAGACCAATGTTCATTAATAACGATGCGAAATTCATTTGCTAAAATAGTTTCAAACAAATTGATTTTTTTGGACTCGCTACATCCACATGGATCAAATCGGATTCCTCCTTTAGACAAGGGGTGGAACAAGTCCAATGGGCAAAAGATGTAGATTTAATTTTGCTCTTGCATTCCTCTTGGAATGGGGAGGCCGCCAGAGATCGGATGTCACTTGACCTTCGCAAATCTTTCGACTCTTTCCTGGCCCTCTCTTTGGGATATTGGAGAAATTTAACTTTTGGTCCCAAGTTTCTGGCCTCTCTGTATAGTAAGCTTTTGGCGCAGATAAGTTAAGAGGCGTCGGACCGATTTACGATTTCATCTAGTACCAGGCAGGGATGTCCACGCTCTTCTCTCCCATTATAGCTGTAGAAGACTATGGCCATTGCAATTCCTCAGGGCCCAGACATTTTTGGAATAGTGAGTGAAGGCAAAACTCACAAATGTGCAATATTCATAGATGACTTGCTACAATTTATCACATACAACCCTGCCTCTTAGGTCGCTTCGGAGGAATCTTGGGGCTGGCCGAGCAATAGTATTAGAGCACAGTCCCTGTACCTATTTTTTTGGGGGAAGTGGGTCGCTTTCTTACATGGGAGTTAAGCTAACCCCCCCCCCATCACTTTATAAGGTTTACTAACTGACCCCGGTTTAATAAAAATACTAGAGGATGTGAGGAAGTGGTCTGATGCAGGTCTGTCATGGATCGGGAGAATAGAGTCTATAAATATGATGGTTCTACCTAAATGATTATACTGTTTTTGAACATTGTCCATCTCCGTGCCTCTGGAGGTGATCTGGAAGTTTCAAGCTAAAGTATTTAAATATATATGGGGGACGAAGGGCAGAAGACTGGCCCAAGCGACAATGTACACTCCTAAGGACTTGGGTGGTTTGGGGGTCCCAGACTTCCGAAAGTACTATGTGGCCACGCAACTCACAACTGCGTCAAATTACATTTTAGCCATATCGGCCCGATTGAGAATCTCTGGAGGCTCAGGTTCGTTCCAAGCTTCTCATAGATATGATCCTCTGGATCCCTTCAAAATACGGCAAGGCTATAATGTGTCCCACACTTTCCCACTCGGTCTGTGGGACTCCTCCTGTAAGAGATGGCCCCTCTGCTCTCCCCATATGCCTGTAGCCCCTCTTAATACACCACTGTTCCCATCAGGCTTAGTCTGTCCAATTTCACTGGTGGCTGGACAAAGGCCTTTATCGCTTAGGACATTTCCCTGATCTAAAATGGGAACAAGTCCCAATTTAACAGTACAAGCAATGTATAAAAATAGGCAGGGGACTCTCCAGCGGGGATGCATCTCAATGTTTTACAAATCATTTGTTACTCAATCGTCAAAACTCTTATCAAATTGCATGGGAAAAAAGGACCTGGGCATGGCCCCCGAGGTGGAGGACTGGAACATTCGCGCCCCTAAAGGCATCATGAATGTAGCCTTGGTGAAGGCAGGGTACAAGGTATATGCTGGTGGTACTTCATGCCAGAACGACCTTGCTATAATGTACCCCAGTGCTTTGTCCTCCTGCTTCTGGGGTTGGGGCCAGGTGAGGCAGCCTTCCACACTTGGTGGACCTGTCCCAAAGTCAGACGCTTTTTGATATGGGTCCAATCCCTAATGCACTCTTTGACTATGGTCAACATTACTAAAGATGCTTGGATAGCATTAGCTAACAAGCCGGTGGACAATATCCCGAGACACACTCAACTGGATATACTTCACTTTTTTTGGTGACCAAAATTGCAATAGCTACTGCTATCACTTGGAAAAAGTCCAGTGATAGATTTTGGTCTTGATGAAATGCAAGTTGACCTGGATTATTCCCCATTCCTCCTCTTCCTTCCTGCTTTTTTTCCCTCTGTAATTTTTTTTTTTTTTTTAATTTGGCGCCGAGTACCCGGAAGTGATATCATGGAATCACTTCCAGGTTTTTACATGGAGACCCAATCAGAGCCGAATGCGGCTTTGATCAGGTCTCCTCTTTGGCGGCCGTGCGTCCCGGTGGGACGGGAGACCCGGGCGAGCCGCGGAGGGCGGCGGCACGTCCCCTCCTGCTCCTTGTAATGGCAGCCAAGCGGCTTCTCAGCCGCATCAGTTGTCATTACAAGACAGCCGACTGTTAGCTATGGACGCCGGTACAGGAGTGATGCCTCTAGCTGCAGGCATCACTACGGTACATGCACTTTCCCGAAATATCGGCAAGATCAGTAACCTCAGGGGCCGATTCCGATGGGAGAGTGCATATCGGCCCCCAATATATCAGCTTCGCCGATAATCGGTCGATCCCTACTAGGAATCGTTCACCAGATTATTTATCCTCAAGTCAGGCTAGTCCCCTTAATGCACCCGCTATATCTTATGTTTACCTTGCTGCTAATATCCATGTTAGACTATAACGCGAGTCTATCATTTTTAATTTGATCTTGATGTTATTGTTGGTTTCTATTCCCTCCTGACAGCTTAGCATTGTACAAGCAATTTTTTTTTTTTTAAACTATTGAAACAGAAAATTACATAAGTGTATGAAGATTTAAAAGTTAGGTTACCTTGAAATAAATTACATAGGCAGCAACAAGGACACCAAGACTTTGGAGTAGATCTCCTACGACATGAATAAAGGCAGCTCGGACACTAGGGTTATTTAGCTCTCCATGGCTGTGTCCATGAGAATCTGAATTTCCATGACTGTGTCCATGTCCAGTTTGATGCAATGTCAACCCCATTCTGCAAAAATTGAAAAAATATATTATTTAAGATGAGGCAATATTAAACATAATACACGCATTAGTCTTTCCAAGATAATAAAAATGCAATTCAAGCAATGATAAGAATAAAGAGGTGTTGAAAGCCCAAAAGAATCGGTTTAAATCAGGTGCATCAAAACAAAGGGACTTCAACAAGTTTACATTTCAATTCAGCTTATACATATGCTATGGTTACCAGTTTTCAAAGAAGCTGTCCCCAGTTCCAAAATGGAGCCTGTTCGATGGATTTTGCAAAATCTTGACTTTAAGTGACTCTAAATATCCTTATTCTCGAAAAATATTCAATACATCCACTACTTAAAGCGATTGTAAACAATCACCTTGTAAAAACAACCCATGCATTAAGAGTCCATTCACACTGCCGCGACTTGTGAGCCCTCAAGTCGCCCCAAGTCGCTTGACATAACAAATCCAATGTTTATCAATGAGTGCCGTCTTAATATGCACTACTGAAGTCGCCCCGACTTCAGAAAAGGGTCCTGTACTACTTTGAGGCGACTTGTATCCTACTTGTCCCAATAGACTTCAATGGGAGTCGCCTCAAAGTCGGATTCTTATCTCATTTGAAGCGACTTGTGATCCAACTTTGCAGGAAGAAGGTGTAAAAGGAGCGGAACCCCATCCCTGCGCTACTGAAATTATGTCAGTAGCGCAGGGATGGGGTTCCGCTCCTTTCACACCTATATGTGTGTATGTGATTTTTATTATAATAAATATATATATATATACATATATACATACATACACACACACACACACACACACACACACACACACAGTGCCTTGCGAAAGTATTCAGCCCCCTTGAACTTTGACCTTTTGCCACATTTCAGGCTTCAAACAAAGATATAACTGTAATTTTTTGTGAACAAAAAACAAGTGGGACACAATCATGAAGTGGAACAAAATTTATTGGATATTTCAAACTTTAACAAATAAAAAACTGAAAAATTGGGTGTGCAAAATTATTCAACCCCCTTAAGTTAATACTTTGTAGCGCCACCTTTTGCTGCGATTACAGCTGTAAGTCTCTTGGGGTATGTCTCTATCAATCAGTTTTGCACATCGAGACACTGAAATTTTTGCCCATTCCTCCTTGCAAAACAGCTCAAGCTCAGTGAGGTTGGATGGAGAGCGTTTGTGAACAGCAGTTTTCAGTTCTTTCCACAGATTCTCGATTGGATTCAGGTCTGTACTTTGACTTGGCCATTCTAACACCTGGATATGTTTATTTGTGAACCATTCCATTGTAGAATTTGCTTTATGTTTTGGATCATTGTCTTGTTGGAAGACAAATCTCCGTCCAAGTCTCAGGTCTTTTGCAGACTCCCATCAGGTTTTCTTCCAGAATGGTCCTGTATTTGGCTCCATCCATCTTCCCATCAATTTTAACCATCTTCCCTGTCCCTGCTGAAGAAAAGCAGGCCCAAACCATGATGCTGCCACCACCATGTTTGACAGTGGGGATGGTGTTCAGGGTGATGAGCTGTGTTGCTTTTTACGCCAAACATAACGTTTTGCATTGTTGCCAAAAAGTTTGATTTTGGTTTCATCTGACCAGAGCACCTTCTTCCACATGTTTGGTGTGTCTCCCAGGTGGCTTGTGGCAAACTTTAAACTACACTTTTTATGGATATCTTTAAGAAATGGCTTTCTTCTTGCCACTCTTCCATAAAGGCCAGAGTTGTGCAGTATACGACTGATTGTTGTCCTATGGACAGAGTCTCCCACCTCAGCTGTAGATCTCTGCAGTTCATCCAGAGTGATCATGGGCCTCTTGGCTGCATCTCTGATCAGTCTTCTAGTATGAGCTGAAAGTTTAGAGGAACGGCCAGGTCTTCATAGATTTGCAGTGGTCTGATACTCCTTCCATTTCAATATTATCGCTTGCACAGTGCTCCTTAGGATGTTTAAAGCTTGGGAAATCTTTTTGTATCCAAATCCGGCTTTAAACTTCTCCACAACAGTATGTCGGACCTGCCTGGTGTGTTCCTTGTTCTTCGTGATGCTCTCTGCGCTTTAAACGGACCTCTGAGACTATCACAGTGCAGGTGCATTTATACGGAGACTTGATTACACACAGGTGGATTCTATTTATCATCATTAGTAATTTAGGTCAACATTGGATCATTCAGAGATCCTCACTGAACTTCTGGAGAGTTTGCTGCACTGAAAGTAAAGGGGCTGAATAATTTTGCACACCCAATTTTTCAGTTTTTTTATTTGTTAACAAAGTTTGAAATATCCAATAAATTTTGTTCCACTTCAGGATTGTGTCCCACTTGTTGTTGATTCTTCACAAAAAAATTACAGTTTTATATCTTTATGTTTGAAGCCTGAAATGTGGCCGAATACTTTCGCAAGGCACTGTGCGCGTGTGTGTATATATATATTATATATATATATATATATATATATATATATATATACACACACACATACATACATATATATATACACACACATACATACATATATACACACATACATACATATATACACACATACATACATATACACACATACATACATATACACACATACATACATATACACACATACATACATATACACACATACATATATATACACACATACATATATATATATATATATATATATACATATACACATACATACACACACACATACATACATACATACATACATACATACATACATACATACATACACACACACATACACAGTATATATCCCTTTACAGAAGTTCAGATGTTATGCCTGCCTCCAAAGACGCCCAAAAAATGCCCAATAAACGCCTGCAACAAAAACGCCCAGGTGTGAAAGGAGCGGAGCCCCATCCCTGCGCTACTAAAAATTCTAAGAAAAATTATCTTTTTTGTGGTTCTGGACATGCTACAGAGCTGAAACTTCACAGGTACACCTTTCAGCCCCCCCTCCCCCCCCCCCCCGACACTAAATCCAAAGAAATCTCTTTTTTTTTTCAATAATTTTTTCAATAATTGGCTATCGAAAACGACAATTTTTAAGAACTTTTTTTAGTCCCTGGGGCATGACCCAGAACCATCATGTTCTGATTGGCCAAATACAAAGTCGTACAAAGTCGTCTATCATACAAGTCGCGCTAACAAGTCGCCCCTTTTGAGACGACTTTCTGGTCGCGGCAGTGTGAATGGAGTCTTAGTTTAATTTTAAAATGCAAATAAAAAAGGCAAAACATTGTATAGATAAAAAAAAAGGAACAAGAGCAAACAAAAACACAGACTAAAATAAATTTTTCCCCTTTTTTAAAGTGATCACATTTTCTCAGCTACATAAGCTTGCCAGTAAATGGCTGTGCAGCGGGGGTGTCAGGACAAGTCTGATCATTAAAGGAAAGTACACTGAGTTGCCAGCATAGCTAGAGAACTGACCACGTTGGGTTCTCCAGCTTAGTGTGGTCAGTTTTTAATAGGAAAGCAGAGGGACTGGAAGGGAACACTAGTGATACAAAGAGCAGGATACTTTCTCATACAAGTACATGGTCCAGCGTGCACAGATCAGGAATATGAAGTGTTGGGGTAACAAAAGCTTTAAAGCAATGTAATCCTTATTATCAATTTCTTACTGTGCTCTTCTGACGCCCTGTATTGTCCACTGAGCTCTCAAACCTTTCCCCTTACTTTCATTTGTTTGGAACAAGCACTACACATCCATAGTCCCCAGTCCAAAATCAAGAGCGGGCAACAGGAGGATAGATACATTTCTACATACAGTAGGACAAGGGACAACAAATCACAGCGAAAAAAATAAATCAATAAAAAATGTGTGGAGGCCAAGAGCAATAAAAGGCATTTTTGAGTTAAAGCGGAGTTCCGGGCACAAAAAAGATTTTTTTTTTTTGTGCCCCTCCGCTAGGTATGCCGCACCTGAAAAGGAATTGGATAGTTATTTTTTTTTTTTTTTGTTTACTCACCTTTTTATTGACGATCGTAAATACTCACCTATGACAGCTTCCTCCTCCAGCGCCGCGGCTCACCCCGTCACTTCCTGCCTCGCGATGATTCCTGGGAGCTAAACGTCATAGCTCCCAGGAATCAATGCGCCGCACCGGCCCCACTCGTCATTTCCGGGCGACGCCGCATTCCCCTGCTAAACAGCTTCTGGGCATGCCCAGAAGCTGTTTAGGAATGCGGCGCCGCGCCGGAAGTGACGAGAGGGGCCAGTGCAGTGCATTCTGGGACACGAAGACGCGGAAGAAGACAGAGAAGAGGACCCCGCCGGCTTCAGCTGCCCACAACCGAGATGGAAACGCTGTGGAAGAAAATTTCTAAGTAAGTATTTCTTCTAAAAGGTAAGTGCGAACCGGGACAGATCAGAGGCTAGCCATTGTGGAATGTACTAGCCCTGACTGTCCCGGGGGTATGTTCAACAAAAAAACGTTTCTCTGCCCGGAACTCCGCTTTAAGGATACATACTATACATACATACTTGAATAGGATTTTTTTTAAAACTAGAGTTTAGGGTCACTTTGAGTTGTCCCATGTGCTGCTGTACATCAACATCCTGGAACAAGGAATCGCTCTATACATTTACCTACACACACACACACACACACACACACACACACACACACACACTCTTCACAGAACAAACTGACAGGCATCCCATTTTCCCAGTAGCTTTCACAAGGTGCAGAGACTCCTACATGCGTAGAGAAGATGCCGGTATAATCAAGAGCTGCATAATCAAGAGCTGGATCATCCACAAGACAACCTACAGTGCATCCGGAAAGTAGTCACAGTGCTTTATTTTCCACATTTTGTTATGTTACAGCCTTATTACAAGATGGATTCAATTCATTATTTTCCTCAAAATTCTACTGGTTTCCACTGATCCTCCTTAACCACTTAAGCCCCGGAGGATTTGGCTGCTAAAGGACCAGACCCCTTTTTTCAACTTGGCACTTCGTGATTTTAACTGATAATTGCGCGGTCATGCAATGCTGTACCTAAACTAAATTTACGTCCTTTTTTTCCCACAAACAGAGATTTCTTTTGGTGGTATTTGATCACCTCTGCGCTTTTTATTTTTTGCGATATTAATAAAAAAGCGAAAATTTTGCAAAAAAATGACATTTTCAACTTTGTCTTTTAAAAAATATCCAATATACTCAATTTATGTCATTTTTTTTGGCCAAAATATATTTAGCTACATGTCTTTGACAAAAAAAAAAAAATCAATGAGAGTATTTTTATTGGTTTGCGCAAAAGTTATAGCGTCTACAAACTATGGTGAAAATACTGAAATTTACGAAGCTTTAATTTCTGACTGCCTATCTCATTTCATGAAGTGCTAAAATGGCGGGGCAGTACAAAACCCCCCCCAAACTACCACTTTTTGGAAAGTAGACATCCTAAGGAATGTTCTGAGAGGCATGTTGAGCTCATTGAATATTTCATTTTTTTGTCACAGGTGTTTGAAAAATGACTAAAATTTTTTTTTTTTTTTTTTTTACACAAAGTTGTCATTGAAATGATATATTGCTCACACATGCCATGGGTATATGTGTAATTACACCCCAAAATATATTCTGCTGCTTCTCCTGAGTACAGGGATACCACATATGTGAGACTTTTTGGGAGCGTAGCGGTGTACGGGAGCCCGAAAACAAATCACCACCATCAGAATTTCAAAGGGCGTACATTTTTCATTGCATTTTCTCACTACCTATAACGGTTTAGGAGGCCCTGAAATGTCAAGATACCACAACCCCCCCCCCCCCCAAATGACCCCATTTTGGAAAGTAGACACCCCAAGCTGTTTGCTGAGAGGCATGGTGAGTCCATGGAATATTTTATATTTTGCCACAAGTTTCGGGAAAATTACAATTTTTTTTTTACACAACGTTGTCACTAAAAGATAAATTTCTCACACATGACATGGGTATATGTGGAATGACACCCCAAAATACATTCTGCCGCTTCTCCTGAGTATGGGGACGCCCCATGTGTGAGACTTTTTGGGAGCCTAGCTGTGTACAGGACCGCAAAAGCCAATCAACACTCTCAGGTTTTCTAATGGCGTAAATTGTTCATGTCACCTCTGCACTACCTGTCACAGTTTTGGAGGCCCTAAAATTTCAAGATAGCACAAACCCCCCACCAAATGACCCCATTTTGGAAAGTAGACACCCCAAGCTATTTGCTGAGAGGCATGGTGAGTCCATGGAATATTTTATATTTTGCCACAAGTTCCGGGAAATATAATATATATATATTTTTTTTTTTTTTTTTTTTACACAAAGCTGTCAGTAAATGATATATTGCTCACACATGCCATGGGTATATGTGAAATGACACCCCTAAATACATTCTGCTGCTTCTCCTGAGTACAGGGATACCCCATGTGTGAGACTTTTTTGCAGTCTAGCCGAGTACAGGTCCCCGAAAACCAATCTCCACTTTCGGGCTTTCCAAGGGCGTAAATTGTTGATTTCACTCCTGACTACCCATCACAGTTTCGGATGACCCCTTATCGGAAAGTAGACACCCTAAGCTATTTGCAGAGAGGCATGTTGAGTGTTTTGCAGATCTCACTTTTTGTCACAAAGTTTTGGAAATTGAAAAAAAGAGGAAAAAAAATGCATTTCCCTGTTTTTTCTTCATTTTCCAAAAAAATGAGAGCTGCAAAATACTCACCATGCCTCTCAGCAAATAGATTGGGTGTCTGCTTTGCAAAATGGGGTCAATTGGGGGGGGTTTGTGCCATCTTGGCTTTTTATGGACTTCAAAAGTGCGATAGATAGTAAGGAGTAAGATCAACAATTTACGCCCTTAGAAAGCCAGAAGGTGCAGATTGCGTACAGGACCCGGAAAACCAATCAGCAGCAGAATGTATTTTGGGGTGTCATTTCACATATACCCATGGCATGTGTGAGCATTATATCATTTATTGACAACTTTGTGTAAAAAAAAAAAAAAAAAAAAAAAAAAAATCCCAAAACTTGTGGCAAAATATAAACTATTCCATGGACTCACCATGCTTCTCAGCCAATAGCTTGGAGTGTCTACTTTGCAAAATGGGGTCATTTGGGGGGGTTTTGTGCCATCTTGAAATTTCAGGGCCTCTGAAACTGACAGGTAGTCAGGGGTAAAATCAGCAATTTACGCCATTAGAAAACCTGAAGATGTGGATTGGTTTTCGGGGGTGCGTACACAGCTAGGCTGCCAAAAAGTCTCACACATGGGGTATCCCTGTACTCAGAAGCAGAATTTATTTTGGGGTGTCATTTCACATATACCCATGGCACGTGTGAGCAATATATCATTTAGTGACAACTTTCTGTAAAAAAACAACAACAAAAAAAAGAAATAATAGAATTTCCCGACACTTGTAGCAAAATATAAAATATTCCATGGACTCACCATGCCTCTCAGCAAATAGCTTTGGGTGTCGACTTTTGAAAAAGGGGTAATTTGGGGGGTGTTTGAACTGTCCCGGCATTTTATGCTCAATCTTATCCACACATCACCCACTCTTCTAACCACTTGAAAACCAAGCCTTTTCTGTGCCTTTTTGTTTACATGAAAAAATATATATTTTTTTTTTTTTTACTAGAAAATTACTTTGAACCCCCAAACATTATATATTTCTTTAAAGCAGAGGCCCTATAGAATAAAATGGTGGATGTTGCAAATTTTTTTGTCACACGGTATTTGCGCACAGATTTTCCAAACGCAATTTTTGCGAAAAAAATATTTTTTTTTAAATTTGTTGCACAAATGCACTATATAATTCCAATTTTTTTGGTAAAATTTAAAAGATGATCTTATGCCGAGTTCATAGACACCTAACATGACATGCTTTAAAAATTGCGCACGCCTGCGCAGCGGCAACAACGTACGTACATTTTTAAAAACCTTTAAAAGTCTCTACAGGTTACCACTTTAGACTTACAGAGGAGGTTTACTGCAAGAATTACTGCACTCGATCTGGCGATCATGGCAATACCTCCCATGCATGCTGCAATTGCGGTTTACATATGACACTAGACCAACGCTTGCGTGTGCCATTGCGCGCAAGCACGGGGGGAAAGGGGGGGGCTCAATTTTTTTTTTTTTTTTTGCCTTTTTATGTTATTTTGACACCTTTCCTTTAATTTTTTTTTTTTTTTTTTAAATCATTTTTATTGTTATCCCAGTGAATTTAAATATCCCCTATGATAGCAATCTGTAGTGACAGGTACTCTTTAAAAAAAATTGGGGTCTTTTAGACTCTAGATCTCTCCTCTGACCTTAACGCATCTGACCACACCAAAATTGGTGTGATAAAATACTTTCCCAAGCTATGAAGTCCAAGGAATCAGTTATAGACCTCCGAGACAGGATTTTATCCATACACCGGCACAGATCTGGGGAATGGTACAGAATTTATGCAGCATTAAAAAGGTCCCAATGAGCACAGTGGCCTCCATCACCCATAAATGGAAGAAGTTTGGAACCACCAGGACTCTTTCTAGAGCAGGCCGCCCGGGCAAACTGAGCGATCGGGGGAGAATGGCCCTAATCAGGGAGGTTATGAAGAACCCAATGGCCACTATGACAGAGATCCAGTGTTTCTCTGTGGAGAGAGGAGAACATTCCAGAAGAACCACCATCTCTGCAGCACTAAAACGTTTATAATCCGCGCCATGGATAAACACCAATGTGTAATAAAGTGCGAAGTGTCCAGTGTGCATAGAGCTGCTGCCCCCTTTAGACTGTGTGCAATGTACAACTAGTATAGTGTATAATAAACCAAAAAACAGAAAATCTATAAAAAAATATTGTGCAACATATGCAGAAATTATGTGCAAAATTTACAATTACTAAAGTGCATGTGCCAAAAAAAAGTGCCCAAGTGATGTGAACTTCTAATTTCACTAGACAATTGATACATAAATCATGGGCTAATGCAAGGTGAACAGGCCATAAATCTTATGCAGTCTCTCATTCGTTGTCCAAACTCTCCTGCTGGTCCTTTTGGTGGAATCAATAAAAAGGAGCAATACTCCCAAACCAAATTCATATACAGAAAAGCCCCCATGCTCAGGACTAAACTGGTACACAATGTTCTTGATGCCCCAAAACAAAATTGGGTTGTTTCCCAACTTACAAGGTTTTGAATCCTTAAAAAAATAAAATAAATAAAAGGATCTACCATGTAAAGTAAAAATCGTCCAAAGAAAATAAACACTTATAGCATCAGCCATAAGCAGGCAGCATAAAATAAGAGGATTACATGCACACGTACGCATGTCGCATATGTAATAGAATGCCCAAGTCAGCTACAATAGGTGGGGAGGAGCACAAGACCTCTTTTTGTGAGAATCTGAACAGAACATAAAAAAGGGCTTCAAGAAACAGTCTATCCAGACATATTAAAGAAGCACATGGGAGGGACCCATCAGTGATGACTTTTTTGGTATGAATATGGTAAAGGAACACTGAAGAGGGGACGGCAAGTAGATTAAGGTCTCACAAAATGAAATAAAATGTATATTCCAGTTAAATTCACTCCAGTCAGTCAGAGGGCCTTCCTATCGATAAAGATCTTAAATTGTTTCATTTCTAACCAATGACCATAGAGCCCTCAATTTTAAACCCCACAAATCTTCCTTACCAATATACAGATTCTTCATACGTCCTTTTTAACCACTTCCATACAGAGCAGTTACAACCCCTTCCTGCCCAGACCAATTTTCAGCTTTCGGCGCTCTCACACTTTGAATGATAATAACTCAGTCATACAATGCTGTACCCAATCACATTTTTATCATTTTTTTCAAACAAATAGAGCTTTCTTTTGGCATTATTTAATCACCACTGGGTTTTTTATTTTTTGCGATATAAGTGAAAAAAAAAAAAACATTTTGTTTTAGTTTCTATTGTAAAATTTTGCAAATAAGTAATTTTTTTCATAAATTTGGGCCAAAATTTATACTTCTACATATCGTTGGTAAAAATAACCCAAATTAGTGGTTATTATTTAGTCTGTGTAAAAGTTATAGAGTCTACAAGCTATCGTGCCAATCATTAAAAATTGATCACACCCGATGTACCGATGGCCTATCTCATTTCTTGAGGCCCTGCAATGTCAGGACAGTACAAATACCCCCCAAATGACCCCTTTTTGAAAAGTAGACATTCCAGGGTATTTAGTAGGAGGCATGGTGAGTTTTTTAAAGTTTTTAATATTTCCCCACAATTCTTGGGAGAATTAAGAATTTTTTTTTTTTTTTTTTTTTTTTTTTTTTACACAAAATGGTCATAAATTACAAATTCTCACACACAGTATATGCATACTTGAAATGACACCCCAAAATACATTCTGCTACTCCTCCTGAGTATGGCGATACCACGTGTGAGACTTTTACACAGCCTGGTCACATACAGAGGCCCAACATTCAAGGAGCACCGTCAGGTGTTCTAGGAGCATAAATTACACATAGAATTTCCTAACGACCTATCACAATTTTGATGGCCCTGGAGCACCAGGACAATGGAATTACCCACAAAATGACTCCATTTTGGAAATTCTATGAGGCATAAAGAGTTTTATGAACACGTCATTTTTTTTCCACAAGTTTTTGGAAAATGTGGCAAGAAAATGAAAAACGCATTTTTTTTTTTTACACAAAGTTGTCAATTTATAGGATATTAATCTAACACATAGCATGTACATAGCAAAAATGGCACCCCAAAATACATTCTACTACTCCTCCTGAGTATAGCGATACCACATATGTGGGACTTTGTCACAGCATAGCCACATACAGAGGCCCAACATGCAAGGAGCACCGATTACAACCAATTACACTTTTGAAAGCCCTGGAACACCAGGACAAGGGAATTACCCACAAAATGACCCCATTTTGGAAAGAAAACACCCCAACACATAATCTAGGAGGCATGAGCTGCAGACAGGTACTCCGGTACACTGATCGGATTCAGAAAGGTACTCGGGTACTCTGATGAGCTTCAGAGAGGTACTCGGGTATTCTGATGGGCTAGAGACAGGTACTCGGGTAATCTGATGGGGCGCAGATAGGTACTCGGGCACTCTAGGCTGGAGACAGGTACTAGGGTACTCAGATGACAGGTACGCCGATGACAGGTACTCAAGTACCTGAATACCTGTCATCAGAGTACCCGAGTACCTGTCACCAGCCAATCAGAGTACCCGAGTACCTGTCACCAGCCAATCAGAGTACCTGTCACCAGCCAATCAGAGTACCTGTCACCAGCCAATCAGAGTACCTGTCACCAGCCAATCAGAGTACCTGTCACCAGCCAATCAGAGTACCTGATGGGCTGGTGACAGGTACTCGGGTACTCTGATGGGCTAGTGACAGGTCCTCTTTATTGGGGGGGGGGGGGGAGAATCAGCGATTTCAGTGCACCCCAAAACACACTAACTAGCTGTTACCACACTCTCTTCCTCACACAGGATCAGTGTGTGAGGAGGAGGAGAACACGGTCACAGCTAGTTACAGTGTTCTCTGTTGACATTCTGGTGACCAGCTGTGATCGACAACCAGTCACATGGTAAAGAACTAATTTCATTGGCTCTTTACCTAGATCGACGATGGGCTCTGTCCGAGGGACGTGCCTTGTCCCAGATCGCCGCGCATGCACGACCCTCGGGGGCGCGCATTGAGCAGAGAACGAGTGGCTTGCGCTGGAGCCGCTCATGTGATCGGCTGTGATTGACACAGCCGATCACGTGGTAAACAGCCAATTTCATTGGCTGTTTACCTTGCTCGGGGATGGGCTCAGTCCGAGGGACGAGCCCCATCCCTGATCGCTGCGCCCCAGGGGCGCGCAGTAGCGGCGAGAGCGGGCCGTCGTTATACGACGTCGGGCCCGGATCGAGAGAACCTTCCTGCCGCCATTTTTCAATGACACGGTATGGAAGTGGTTAACATTTTACTAGTATGTTAATATACATATACTAATTTTTTTCTATCATCAATTTGTCCTGATATCAATCTCCTTACATTATCAATTTTTATTCCCATTTCCGTCATCATTTTTGCCTTGATATCAACTTGTCCTTTTAATTTTTAGTCTTTTGTAATTAGTGTCATTTTAAAATGATTTTTAATAATTAATAATTCATAATTCTTTTTGCAAGTCTAACTCTGGAAAAAAAAGTTTATTTACATTTTAAGTTATATGGAGTGCCCATCATGTTGAACGATCAGGTGGTAACCTAACGACCCTAGCAAAATAGAAAAAAAAAAATCATAATCCACTGAGTAGATTAGCATGGGTTCGAAAATACATACAGAGGCAAACTAAGTATGGGATGATCATCAGTATACACCCGCTGATATATCTGCCATTGTGTCATAGGCCGGAGGGGGCCACAGTCGGAAAGAATTTGGATTGGATATAGAGTTGCCTGGAGACCAGGGCTTTTTTTTCAGCTGGAACTTGGTGGAACTCAGTTCCACCACCTCTGACTCAGGCCCTCTGCTCCCTGCTCACCACCATCACTTGTAAACCCAGAAATCTGGCTGTTTACAAACGACAGTTTGTCTCCCAACAGCTGAGTGCAGGATGGGGACAAGAGAGATGCAGGTTCCTGGGGTGCAATGGAGATGCCGACACCTCTACTGGATGATCTCCCTAAAAGTGAAAGAGGCAGAGCCAACTACAGTATGCGAGGAGGTACAAGAGACTGATGCTTCAGCCAAATACAACAAATGTATGACATGTAGAAGATGGTGGACCTTTTAAGGAGGTGAGGAGAAGATGGAGGCAGTGGAAGGGGGGTTGCATGCAAAGATCAGAGCTGAAGAGTGATGAAAGTGAAATGTGGATGGGGAATGCAGAGGTAAGCAGCTGTGGAAGAAGACGACTGAACTCTGTGTGTAAGCTCTCCTAAACTCTGCACTCGGTACATAATGCACTCCTGGTATTAATACCCCTTTGAGACCCTCCCACTGCTGGTAAAATTTTGCCAAACCCACTATTTGATGAGGTTTGGAGGGTGCATGGGGGGGGTAGGGTTTTGGGGGGATCGTGGTTGAGTTCCTGTACCTATTTTCTGAGAAAAAAAGCCCTGCTGGAGACATTGGATACACTCCTGGGCCGCTAATTGTTCAAAATGCCCACAGATCGCGTGACCTGGGGTTGCTAGGATACCTCAACTAAAATAAACCGGTGAGTGGAGCAAGATGGCACTAATGACCCTAATGACATTTTTGCCATTTCTATGTACTACTGATACTACGGGGATTGGAAGGAGAGCTTGCCAGAGACATACAGCTGGGTGTAGCTGTAAAGGCTGGATACCCCTGTTGCAAGGGGAGAGATGTCTGGTGAGTGAAGTAGCAGGGGGGGGGGCATGAGTGGAAAACCTTCCTAGGGCTGCACTTCAAAATTAATGAATCCTTGGGAGTATGGCCTCGCTCACATGGGTCGTACTATAGCCTATGCTCAGGAATGGTCGTGTTTACAGGTGTTCCATGCATTCCCGTGCAGGCAGTCCCATCAATGTCAATTGGGACAAAGTGGCTGCACAGACAGCCGCTTCTCCCAATATGAGCTCTGTGTGGGTGCATAGTACAACTGTGCATGCATCCCTATGCAGGTGAACATGCCCACCCCTACACAGGCATACACTACAGCATGCTCAATGTGAACAAGGCCAATGACACACCAGCCCCTTTTCTCATTCTGCAGGGGGGCGATGCAGTCAATGACTAAAATAGGCTTTAACATACATGAAACACTTTCACGGTTTTATGGGGCCACATGCTTGTTTTCACTTGTGAGCCTAACATTTTTGGTCACATTCAGAAATCTGAAAGTGAAAGCCTCAAATTGGAGAGCTGCAGGTCTTCTGTGATTTGCAGCAGCAGCTACTATAGACTTTTAATAGGATAAGGATCAAGATCACAATGTCTTGTAAAAGTACCGGTTTACAAGCACGTTTAGTGCTTGTGACTTATCAGTAACTATGAATATACTGTATACCTTCCGCCACTGCTGATACTGCATAACAACCCGCAAAAACAACCGAAGGTAACTATCTGGAATATCTCTTCCACCCAACCAAATATGAAGCTTGGCACGACCTTACCTGGACTTTACAATTTCAGGAATCATAAGGGAGACCGATTCTCATACAAAAATAAATAGTGTCACCTCCTAATAATACCAGATACATATTCCAGCAACTTAAAAGGAGAAAACCAAATATGAATCGAAATTACTCCATCTAGGACCACCCGTCCTCCACCGATCGGGAATCAACAATACAACTCTCAATCTCTTTGGTATAAAGTCCTTTTTGATACAAACACCAACAGATTAAGAAACAAGTACAACATCCTCTACCTTCTGATTCTCAGTGGAACAGACACACCACCACCCCCCTAATCATAGGTGCTGAGACAATTGCCAAAAAGACGCCAGTGTGACCTCACATTAGGCATCCTCGCTGGGGCCATACACGGGAGGACCTACAGCCTCAGGGATCCAGTGGCGCCCACATCGGCATCTAACACAGCGGAATCCTCTTTTCTCTTTCCTTTAACAGCCGTGACTCTCTAGTCACATCTTTAGTAGCCCACAGGAAATAAATCTCCCCACTTCAGACCCCTGAAGAAAGGCCTGTGTGCCTGAAACGCGTCGGGTGGGAGGATTTCCTTCAAGAAGTCAACATGTACCATTGAGTATATGCAACACAATTCTCTCCATTTTCTTTTGAAAATTATACCTATACAGTATATATATATATATATATATATATATATATATATATATATATATATATATATATATATATATATATATACACACATACACTATCTGTACAATCTATGTGACCTGTTTGACCTATGTAAGATCGATTTTAAACTTTGTTTAATAAAACGATATAATTTTTATCTACTTGTGGAAGTGTGTTTGCCGGTAAAGTCCCACACCCTAGGGGGACCCCCCATTCTGCTTGTTCAGTTCATAGGGATGTTGGCAAACCACATCTAAGCTTTCACATAGCTGTGGTATACAATTTCTAAATGAGTATACTGTAGAACCATAATTATGTAGGAAATGTATTAAAGAAATATATTTTTTTGGGTTCCACCTTAAATGTCCCATTTGCTTTCACAAAAGAATTGAAACTGCTATTGGTTTACATACATGATATTAACAGCCACTGCACATCCTGAGGTGATGAGCATTGCGTCGCCTTCAATTTCATAGTCTCCTGAAATGATTCGTTCCACAGCCAAATACACCAAGATTCCAGTTACTACCCAGATGGAAAGGACAGATAGCAGGGCTCCCAGGATTTCTAAAAATTAAAAAATAGGGTACAATTTAAGTGAGCACAGCAAATCAGATGTTGAATTAATACAGTCTACATAACAGAGGAAAAACTGCCAAAGAAAGAAATAAAAAAAAAAACCCACCACACCACGAGGTCTCAAAATATAATATAATATATACACACGCACTAATCTATATATATATATATATATATATATATATATATATATATATATATTTTTATTTTTTTTTTTTTACGCATTTCAGCCTCTTAAAATGGCCTTAGTCATAAAGGCTAAGGCCTATGTAAAGGGCTGAAATGCATCAAATACAGATATGGATTCCTTTTATTGGCTAGATTAAGGCTGGGTTCGCACTTATGGGAATTGGATGGAGTTTCCCCACATTCAATTTGCATGACTGGAGACCGTGACCGACTCTCAGTGGAGCCGGTTCACATATCTCTGGGGCAGCTGCATAACAGTCATGTGCCTATTTGGCTCAGTTTCAGGTCGCAATTCAGGCAAAAATTCAGGACAATTCATCCCTGAAATGGAGAACAGGGACGCCCAGACCCCTGCTATGAGCCGCATCTGCACTAAGTGTGAACCCAGCCTTAATAAAAATCGCTTATATAGTTTTTGAAACCTTGAGGTGCCAGATTTTTTTTCTTTTTCAGGAGGCTTGATTGCCTTAGTACTGGGGCTATCTGGGCACACGTATCTCCATCTCATCCTGCCAATCACCAAGGGTTATGTTTGGGTAGTAGCACTACTTCAATTGTTAGAGGAAAAACTGCAATCCTAGTATCCCCACCATCAGTGTTGGGGGTAACTAGTTACAAAGTAACTGATTACAGTAACTACATTACTTTTTTTGGTAACTAAGTAATGTAACTAGTTACAATACTAATATTGGTAACTACACTACTTTACTAGGCTATAGGAGGTAACTACACTACTTTACTAGGCTATAGGAACGCGCTTTCCTGCGTTACCCAAGCCGTGCGATACAATCGTTATTTCGAAGAATAGAGAGGGATGAAGTTTATGACTTTTTGTTGCACTTTATCTTTTCTGTTTTTTTTCAGGTTTTGTTCTCATGTTTCCCAAAGCCTGTGTTTAAAAAAAAGAAAGAGTGTCATGTATCTTCTTCTACACGGTCAATTCAGAAAGAGGAGAGTAAAGTAATAAGTAGTGAAGTTACTTTTCAAATGCAGTAACTAGTAAAGTAATCTCATTACAATTTACAGAAGTAACTAGTAACTAGTTACATTTTTTGAGTAACTACCCCAACACTGCCCACCATCAACTTCACCATCTATATAGTTGTTTAGTACCCAAATCCCTACTTAAGGCCCTTATTTACATGAGTGATTAGTGCCAACTGCGGCAGAAATCCACCATGTTTTTGTGGCTAGATTTACAGGTAGTTGTGCCATATGCAATTACATTCGAACAGTCGTAGACAGCTAAGGCCGCTGTCAGCCTACCATTTCCTTATAGAGGTTTAGTGTTCACAACCAACTTTCCGTTCAGATGCAAAAACGTGCTGGATTCTTGCTGCAGCTGGCACTAATTGCATGTGTGAATAAGCCAATGTCCCAGTAACACCACAATCTTACTATTTCCTAAGAGAAAGTACTTTAATACCTGCCCGATGCCAGCCAAAATTCATTGTTTTTGTGGCCGGACGTGAAGACATCCAAAGAGCAAATAAACTTATCATCATGCTTGCAAAATCTGTCAGAAGGTGAGCAGCATCCGTCATGATCGCCAAACTGTGTGCAATGTAGCCACCTGTGAAACAAAGTTCAAAGAAGTGTGTCAAAGATTAGGTGCTCTTTTACTTCAAAAACCATATGAATAAAGAAGGCAAATATTAAAAGGAAAAAGGAGTCTAGACTTTTTATAACAGTAGGCAAAAGTTACAAGTTCACTTAAAGTAAGCACAAAAAGGCAGGCATCCCTTTTCAACCCCCACACCCCCTTCCCCTCACCCCTGCTGCAAGAGCTTTCAGAATGTTTAACTTTTTCTGAAACTTAGAGTGGTTGTAAATCTCATACACCATGAAATATGAACAAAGCTTATCCCGCTATAGTTTGTGCTGGTCTCAATTAAGAGCACTAAGTGTCATTCCTGTCTGCTGCTTTGTTCCTTTGCCATCAGCAATAATCACTTCTAACAAGTTTTCCTGACACCAAGAGAAAAAGTGGTGACAGAGAGGGACCTCTAGCTGATTGAAAGCCTCAGCTCTGTTCCTGTGAGCTGTGTGGAGGGGGGCCATCTTCCCTCCATCAGCTCTCAGAGCTTTCCTCACTGAGCTCTGCAGAGTTAAACTCCAGCTCTCCCCTTTTTTTTTTTTTTTTAACAGCTCTACAAGCTTTATAAATTCAGCATTTCGAACAGATGCAAAGAGAAGACTGCAGATAGACAGATACAACTTTATGTGGGAGGATTGGCTTCATCTATGGGTCACCTGAGGCCAGTCACTTTACTGGGGATATAATAATATAGGGTACAGCGCCAAGTGAACAAAAATAGAAAGAAACCAAACATATGAGTGAATACAAGTCCACTCAAGGTCAGTCCATAGATACCACAGAATTGGATGATTCACTGCACTGGATAAATGCAGGAAGCTAAGAGAATCCAGCACCAAGAACAGGATCAGAAGGATGCATCACCACGTGCACAAAAGAAGATGTCCGCTTACCAGATTGTTTGACCATCGGTTAGGAATGGTCAAACAGGCGTGTGTCCAGATGGCATCTCAGGATTTAAAACACTTCCATCAGATTCCGGTAGTAATCAGATTTCTATAAGCAAGTGGCGCCTCCAACCTCTTAATTTCACTCAGCTTAGTAAGCCATGTTACCTCGGGTTTGGAATCTCCTTAGATATAATATCTATAGTGTTATCACTGGTGTGAGTGACCACCACCAATGTGTGAGGAAAGGAGGAGGGCTTACCAGAAAAATAGGACCCAATAGAGCTTACACTCTTTGGGTCACTCACGCATATAGAGATGAATAGTTGTCACAATGTCTCTGAGGCTGAAATGCTTTCAGTGATCCTCAACAACCTCCAAACCCCTCTCATCAACCGTGCATAAGTATAAATGGATGTCCTCTTAGGATTACAACCGGGATGTCCTCCACGAACTCAATGAGACAAAAAGCTAACAGTGTGTACCAATATAATATAAAAAAACATTTGTTCTAAAAGTAGGAACACTTACAGTATCCAATATAAAAAAAGCGCTTGTAAGTAGTATGTAGTATGTGGAATATCAGACAAAGTAAAAGCAACCTGTAGCTGATCCAATGCATTTCATCTCATAAGACATCTGGGGTGGGAGGATGTCTGCAGATGATGTCTTATGAGATGAAACGCATCGGATCAGCTACAGGTGTTGCTTTCACTTTGTCCAGGATTCTACATGAAAAAAGCACTTGTAAGTAGTTAGTATGTAGAATCCTGGACAAAGTAAAAGCAGCGCTCAGCGCACTCTAAAACCGATCCCCAGTGCTGGCAGCAGAAGATCGCTACTGTCAGAGAAGGGGTAAGTGCAGCATAGCTTGTCTGAAGATTTAGGAGGGTTGGAAAAGGAGAGTGTGCGGAGAAGCCACTGGAGAAGCCAACACCCCAATCTGGCTGATCCTGCTTTTCACTTTTCCTCCCTCAGTGTCTGTATCCCCGCTGTAGAATGAGCATTGTGCAGACCAGCAATAGCCATACCTACTGAGCATGTTCCAGTTGCTGCTCATTTCCTTCTTTTCCTTATTTGTGCAGGCAACATGACTATAAAGTCAAATATGTGGGCATATACACTCTGGATAAATGACAGCCCACTAAACACAATGGGGAGGGAGATTACATGCGGATTGATGGGAGAAATTACCCACTTGTAATTCTAAGCACATACAAATAATGGATACAGGCTGGAGAGGCATGAAACAGGTGGTGATTGGCAGAACCTTCCCGACAACCCAAAATGTTCAAAAACTATTTTCACAGGGATAGAAAGTGGGGTGAAATGTTCTGAACAGGGGCACAGACAGCAAAAAACAACATTACAGGGGTGTTAGCCCTTCCATATACTATTCAACCCTTCCATATACTATTCAAAAAACGTAAAAAATATTTTTTTTTGGCTGGGAGGTGAATAAACCTACAGAATCTATATTAAAAAAAAAAAAAAAAAAAAAAAAAAAAAAAAAAAAAAAGGTACTTTGATTATTTTTTTAATTAAAAAAAATACAGTGCCATCATCCCTATACTTAAAGAGAAAGGATAACCTACATTAAACAGTATATATAGTGTATCACTTTAAGGTCTTAAGGACTATACAGTATGTGTTAATTATATGAAAGGTAGTTGTAAAATTTATATATTGCTACAAAACATTTTGATCATTTCTCCTGGAGCACCAAGTACGGAGCACAGGCATGGGAACTCCAAAAGCAAAATTTCTCCCTGAGAATCTGAGCCCCTAACCAATAATCCATGGGTAAATCAGCCTACCAGTATTCACCTATAATTTCATTCTATTTGGGTGACCTTGGACTTAAGAATTTGAACACAAATTCAAATATACAGTGGATCTAGAAGTGCAACACAAATACCATACGTTTCTTACCTACAACTTCTCCAATCATGAACAGCAGGCAAACAGCAGATGCCACATAGAGTTTCCTCCTGGCACGTTTTTTTTCAGTGTTGTGCAGGTCTTCCTGGGCCCGATGTGAGTGACAGTGTTCATTCCCTTGGTGACCCAGTTCAATGCCATTCAGGTCTGACACATAGGTGAACACAGGGCCCAATAAATCATTCTTCGGGACTCCAGAGTACGACCTAGTAAAAATAGTTACAGGATAATATTGGAAAAAAGGTCACATTGTCCTTAAAGCTAAAGTCTAATCGGCTTACAAAATTTGCTTTCCCTGGTTCCTCCTTCCCTACCCCCCCTGTCCTTATCTATACTATTTTTTAAATCCAATATATTTTTTTAATCCAATATACAGTATCTCACAAAAGGTGAGTACACCCCTCACATTTGTGTAAATAGATTATATATTTTCATGTGACAACACTGAAGAAATGACACTTTGCTACAATGTAAAGTAGTGAGTGTACAGCTTGTATAACAGTGTAAATGTGCAGTCCCCTCAAAATAACTCAACACACAGCCATTAATGTCTAAGCCGCTGGCAACAAAAGTGAGTACACCCCTAAGTGAAAATGTCCAAATTGGCTCCAAAGGTTCAATATTGTGTGGCAGCCATTATTTTCCTGCACTGCCTTAACCCTCTTGGGCATGGAGTTCACCAGAGCTTCACAGGTTGCCACTGGAGTCCACGGATGTCAGAGACCTTGCACCTTCCATTTGAGGATGCTCCACAGATGCTCAATAGGGTTTATTTCTGGATATATGCTTGGCCAGTCCATGACCTTTACCCTTTTCTTTAGCAAGACAGTGGTCGTCTTGGAGGTGTGTCTGGGGTTGTTGGAATACTGCCCTGCGGCCCAGTCTCCGATGGAAGGGGGATCATGCTTTGCTTCAGTATGTCGCAGTACATGTTAGCATTCATGGTTCCCTCAATCAACTGTAGCTCCCCAATGCTGGCAGCACTCATGCAGCCCCAAATTATGACACTCCCACAACTATGCTTGACTGTAGGCAAGACACACTTGTCTTTGTACTCCTCAACTGGTTGCTGCCATACACACTTGACACCATCTGAACCAAATAAGTTCATCTTGGTCTCATCAAACCACAGGACATGGTTCCAGTAATCCATGTCCTTAGTCTGCTTGTCTTTAGCAAACGTTAATGGGCTTTGTGCATCATCTTTAGAAGAGGCTTCCCTCTGGGACGATAGCCATGCAGACCGATTTGATGCAGTGTGCGGCATATAGTCTGAGCACTGACAGGCTGACCCCCCACTGACAGGCTGACCCCCCCCCTTCAACTTCTGCAGCAATGCTGGCAGCACTCAAACATCTATTTCATAAAGACAACCTCTGGATAGGAAGCTGAACATTTGCCCTCAACTTCTTTGGTCGACCATGGTAAGGCCTGTTCCAAGTGGAAACTGTCCTGTTGAATGGCTGTATGGTCTTGGCCACCGTGCTGCAGCTCAGTTTGAGGGTCTTGGCAATCTTCTTATAGCCTAGGCCATTTTTATGTAGAGCAACAATTCTTTTTTGTTTGCCATGAGGTGCCATGTTGAACTTCAGTGACCAGTATGAGAGAGAGTGAGAGTGATAACACCGAATTTAACACACCTGAGACCTTGTAACACTAACGAGTCACATGACACAGGGAGGGAAAATGGCTAATTGGGCCCAATTTGGACATTTTCACTTAGGGGTGTTCTCACTTTTGTTGCCAGCAGTTTAGACAATAATGGCTGTGTGTTGAGTTATTTTGAGGAGACAGCAAGTTGACACTGTTATGCAAGCTGTACACTCACTACTTTACATTGTAGCAAAGTGTAATTTCTTCAGTGTTGTCACATGAAAAGATATAATAAATTAAAAAAATGTGAGGGATGTACTCACTTTTGTGAGATACTGTAATTGTTAGCATAAAGTACCAACACCAAAGCTGAAAAAACCATACACTTATGTTGTACATATTCAGAGGAATAGACAAGATAAGGCTTCTGCAATACAGCAATCACAGAAACAATGTATATCATAGACCAGGCTTTTTCAACCTGGGTACCCAGGCAACCTGGGGTCCCTAGAGTTTTCTGCAGGGGTGCCTTTGCAAAATGCTTAAAAATTGCTCATAAATTGTATGCAAGCTGGCGTGTGGATGAAGCCTGCCTTTTAGTTACACAAAGCCACAGGTTTTCATTGTGCACCATTACAAGCTTCTAGCTGCCGGCGCCCTAACGACCAATGGCATCATCAGTTGCTTTGGAGGAGGTCAGTCACCTGCACAGCATCCTTGTATCCCCCTCTCCAACAGCGTTGGGGTCACAGTATCTAAGTGATGGAGAAAATCTGAGGGAGAAGAGAAACATTGGAATACTAGTAGCAAACTAGTACCAGTTTGTAAAAGTGTATTCGCTTTGGAAGAATAAGTCCCCTCTACTGTTGGATGTCCTACTTGTGTGGTTGTTTTGCTGCATTATATAAAACTAATTTTCAAAGGGTGCCTCAAGATTGCCCATCATTTTTAAAGGGTGCCTTGACAAAAAAAAAAAAAAAGGGTTGAGAAACACTTGACAACTGGCAAGTTATCCAATTGCTGAAGAGAGACCTATTCATTTTGTTAAGCGCTGCGCAAACTGTTGGCGCTATATAAATCCTGTATAATAATAATAATCACAGACTTACAGGAATGAAGTGCAAAATTATATAGCAATAATTAGAGTAGAATTGGTTGAGATACTATGGAAGTTTAAACCAAAAAAAGTGTCATGCGCCATCTTAAATATGGGGATATTTAGAACTTAGTAGTACCCTTGGACAGAACAGATCACAAAGGAGTAGAATGCACTACAGCTTGAGTACATTGTAACTAAACACCACTAAAAAAAAAAAATAGTAGGCACCAATGTGCAGCAAGCTCTAGATCTGCCTACTACATAATCCAAATTTGTCCAATTTTCATTGCGTACCTTGTTAGACCCAGTGATGGCAATATTAGGTCACTGTGCTGCTTTTTACAATGCAAGCAGATCATGGCTGGCACCAGGGGCCAGCAGGGTGCTGTACTTAAGTCTTCTGAAAACACCGGCTCAGTGCTTCTCTTACGTGCCCTCGGATTGGATCTTGGTGAGGAGTTTTACAAATATAAAAATGCCTTAATGGATGGGTGTCAGACTGAAGGACTGGGTGGTCCCAAATCATTCATCTGTGATAGCTGTGGCTTCACAATGAATGGTCATTCATAAAATTGAATGCTTAGATCAGTGATCATTGTTATAAGCAATCAGCAAAAAAAAAAATCCTGATCACTTCCCTAGAACAGTCACTGAAAACAAAAAAAAAAAAAAAAATCACTAAAATATTTTTAAATTTCTTTCAGATCTCAATGGGGAAAAAAAATCTCATGCCGGATATATATACGGATATGGACTGGGTAATGCGTTAGGAAGGAAAGGATGCCACATCGTTTGATGGAAATGAAAATTATCAACCTACAGGAGGGCTGAATTCAAGGACACCCCCAAAAAGCAAAGTGAAAAAATGATGCAGCAGGCTAGACAATTTTACTGAAATTTCATTGCAACAACTCAAAATGGTACTCAGATTGCATGGCCCCCAGGTGTTTGTATGCATGCCTGACAATGTTGGGGCATGCGCCTAATGAGACGATGGATGGTGTCCTGGGGTTTATTCATCCAGATCTGAACCAGGGCATCACTAAGCTCCTGAGCCGACTGAGGCACAACCTTATGGCGTTGGACGGACCAAAACAATGTGCCAGAGGTTCTATTGGATTTAGATCAGGCAAGCGTGGGGGCTCTATCCAATGGTATCAATTTCTTCATCCTCCAGGAACTGGCTGCAAACTCTCACCACATGAGACTGGGCATTGTTGTGCACCAGGATGAACCCAGGACCCACTGCACCAGTGTAGGGTCTGACAAAAGGTCCAAGGATTTCATCCTGATACCTAATGGCAGTCAGGATACCATTGTCTAGCCTGTAGAGGTCTGCGAGTCCCTCCATCACTGTCCTACCACCAAACCAGTCATGTTAAACAATGTTACAGGAAGTATAATGTTCTCCGCAGCTTCTCCAGACCCTTTGACCTTTGTCACATGAGCTCAGGGTAAACCTGCTGTCATCTGTGAAAAGCACAGGGTGCCGGTGCCTGACCTGACAATTCTTGTGTTCAATGGCAAATGCCAATCGAGCTCCATGGTGCCGGGCAGTGAGCACAGGGCCCACTAGGGGATGTCAGGCCCTCAGGCCATCCTCATGAAGTCTGTTGCTGATTGTTTGGTCAGAGACATTCACACCAGTGGCCTGCTGGAGGTCATTTTGTAGGGCTTTGGTAGTTTTAGGTTTTTTTCCTTTTTGCTAAACAAATAAAAAAAAACCCAAAAAGTTTGAAAAAAAAAAAAAAAAGTTATTTTGTTTAGGTTATACAATTTTGTAAATAAATATGTTTTTTCCTGCACTGATGAGACTGCACTGACAGGCACTGATGAGGAGGCACTGATGGGGTGGCACTGATGGGCAATGATAGGCGGCACTGCTGGGCACTGATAGGCGGCACTGATAGATGGCAATGATGGGCAATGGGGGGCTCCCTGAACCCTGATTGCCATAGTGGGCATCCCTGGGGTTATAGGCGGGCATCCCTGAGGTCACGGGTGGGCATCCCTGGTGGTTCTAGTGGCACCCCCGAGGGTCTGCACTGGTAATCAATGATCTGATTACCGGTGCCGACCCCCCCCCCCCCCCGTCAGGGGAGCCGCCGATCGGCGCTCCTTTACTCGTGCCTGTCAGGCACGAACTAAGGAAAGCCGATCAACGGCTCTTCCTGTTTACTATGTGACCACCCGTGATTGGAGTCAGACTGACACCTCGCATTACCAATCGCCGCTCTGCGCGCCGTCATATGACGTCCAGTCAGGATAATGCAACCACAATCCCGTGGTCAATTTGCTATAGGGCGGGCGGGATGTGGTTAAAGACCTTCTATGGCCCTGTCCAGCTCTCCTAGAGTAACTGCTTGTCTCCTGAAATCTCCTCTATGCTCTGGAGACTGTGCTGGGAGACACAGCAAACCTTCTGGCAAAGGCCCGTATTGATGTGCCATTCTGGAGGAGTTGGACTGCCTGTGCAACCTCTATAGCAGGAATATGTAAACTGTTGCCCTCACGCTGTTGCAGAACAAGTCCCATGATGCATAGCAAGACTAACAGCCACAAGCATGACACCCTGAGGCATGATGGGACTTGTAGTTTTGCAACAGCTGGAGGGCCACAGTTTGCATATCCCTGCTCTATAGGGTCCAGGTATCTACCAGTAGTGACACTGACCCTAGCCAAATGCAAAACTAGTGAAAAAACAGTCAGAAATGATTAGGGGAAAAAAATGTAATTGGCTTCATCCTGTAAAACCATTCCTGTTTTGGGGGTTATCCAATTGTTGCCGATCTAGTGCCAGTTATTAATTTTCATTAACACCAAAGCAGCTGAAACTGATTGACAACCCCCTCGACTTCTTAACTGACCAGATCAATATCCCAGGAGTTTAATTTCACTTGATGTTATACTCTGATTAAAAAGTGTTCCTTTAAATGTTTTGAGGTGTGTGTGTGTAATATACACACTATAGTTTGTAAACTAAACTTTCCTACAGACTAAGAGCCGGTTCACATAGGCGCGCCCCGACTTACCGGGGCGACCTGTGACATGGGGTGCCTCGGAGCGGCATGCACAGACTTCATATCATTGAAGTCAATGCAAGTCGCTCCAGGTCGCCCCAAAGTAGTACAGGACCCTTTTTCTAAGTCGGAGCGACTTGTGTCGCTCCTATTAGAACAGGTCCTGTGCTAATCTATGGCAGGCGACCCACCGCGACTTGTCAGGCGACAAGGTCGCCTGACAAGTCGCCCCAGTGTGAACCGGCTCTAAATAATATACACTGATTTGGGTTACCGTATATACTCGAGTATAAGCCGACCCGAATATAAGCCGAGACCCCTACTTTTGCCACAAAAAAGTGGGAAAACTTATTGACTCGAGTATAAGCCTAGGGTGGGAAATGCTGCAGCTACTGGACCCAACTGGACCACCACGAGACACAAAACAGGGGCTGCGTGCATGGTACAGGAGATAGCGCAGGTCATAGTACAGGCATTGCACAGGTCATGGTAAGGGCATGGTACAGGCATGGCACAGGTGAAGGTACAGGCATGGCACAGGTGAAGGTACAGGCATGGCACAGGTGAAGGTACAGGCATGGCACAGGTGAAGGTACAGGCATGGCACAGGTCACGGTACAGGCATGGCACAGGTCACGGTAGAGGCATGGCACAGTAGGTAGAGGCATGGCACAGTAGGTAGAGGCATGGCACAGTAGGTAGAGGCATGGCACAGTAGGTAGAGGCATGGCACAGTAGGTAGAGGCATGGCACAGTATGTACAGGCATGGCACAGTAATTAGAGGCATGGCACAGTAATTAGAGGCATGGCACAGTATGTATAGGCATGGCACAGTATGTATAGGCATGGCACAGTAGGTAAAGGCATGGCACAGTAATTACAGGCATGGCACAGGAGATGCAGTGCTGTGGGCATGGTACAGGAGAATGTCTGTACCATGCCCGCAGCACTGCATGAGGAAATACAGGGGCTGCGGAGGCATCTCACTTACCTGTCGGTGAGGCGCCGTCTTCGATTTAAAAATCGCGCCACCCGGCGCCGCCATACGTCACCGCAAATGCGCCACCGATGCTCGGAAAAAGCCGAACACGTTCGGTTATTTCCCGGCATGCGGCACATGCGCAGTACACGTCGGCGCCGAGCGGCGCCATTTTTAAAAAGACACTCCAGTCAGTGACTCGAGTATAAGCCGAGGGGTGCATTTTCAGCATGAAAAAACATGCTGAAAAACTCGGCTTATACTCGAGTATATACGGTATTTATTTTCAAAATAAAAACCAAAATGTGTTTTTTTTTCCATTATTTTTGATCGTTTTTTATTTGTTTAAAAAAAAAAAAAAAAGCCAGTGGGGATTAAATGCAACGAAAAGAAAGCTCCATCAGTCTCAAAACAAATGATACAAATTGCATCGGAGTACAATGTTGCATGGCCAGATATATGTGTCATTCAAAGTGTGACAGCGCTGAAAAAAGTGTCCAGTATTTTGGTAGTTAAAGAAGTCGCAAAATCAGAAGTTTTTTTTTTATATCAATGCATTAAGCCTTCTGTGTAGTAGCTGCCCCAGCACCCCCTAATACTTACCTGAGCCCCATCTCTATCCATCGATGTCCACGAGTCCCTCAGCCATTCGGGACTCTCCCTCCTGATTGGCTGAGACACAGCAGCAGTGCCATTGGCTCCCGCTGATGTCAAATAAGGTCAGTCAGCCAATCAGCAGAAGGGGACAGAGCCAAACGGCAGCTCCGTGTCTAAATGGATACACTCGGTGCCCCCATAGCAAGTGAAAAAGGACCCGAGAAGAGGAGGATCCGGGCTGCCCTGCAGTGTTAATTTAGTCGACTAAAACGTTTTCGTCGACTAAATTAACACAATTTTAGTTGACTAAAATACGACTAAAACAATTCAGATGACTAAAATGGCATTTTAGTCATAAGACTATAACTAAATAAAAAATTGACATCATCAAAATTAACACTCCTCTGCTGGCCATTTCTATATCGGCAACACAATTCCATCCAGTACATGTAATAATAGCACATTATGGTTTAAACATGTATTGCACCACCGCATACGCATAAGTAAGGAGCATCTACTAAGCTGCTGAAAACTAAACAATTAAGAAAAAGGCTTTTCTTATATTTTTCCCTAATATTTAATGTTGGTAATATATTCAGGTAATATGTGCAATGACATTACAGCCAATGGAGTTTACAGCAGTGTTAATTTCGTCAACGAAAACGTTTTCGTCACCGGCATTTTTCAACTGACAAAAACGAGACGCAAAGTATAGCACATTTTTGTCAAATGACGACAACTATGACGAAAATCAAATCTGTTTTCGTTAACGAACGAAAACTAAATGAGAATGTGAGGCAGGGACGTTTACCCAACTTCCGGTTTTCACGGAGCTCCGCCTGTGTGGTGTCTGGCGTGGCGTGCCCCGTGACGTCCGACGTGAGGAGTGGACTACTACAAGAGAGTCGACTTGAGACCAGTCACCTGACCTCACCAGAGCACTGCAGCACAACAGCCAGACGTGCCAGGCCCGACTCATCACACGGAACTGGCACCCGGCCACCACCACATCCAGAGCAGAGCACCCACTGTGAGTTAACATCCAGGGCAGCTATTACTGCCTCCCTGAGTCCCCTCAGACCACTCACCTGTCACCACTGGCATCAGATTCCGCCATCCATCCAGGACTGTGTGCGTGCATATAGGTCGCTGAGGCCCGCCCGGCCCATCCTGTTCAACAACTTCAGTTCAGAGTCAGACCAGAGACCACCCTTAAACCGGAGACCCCCATCCAGCAATCTGAGCAACACTGTGTGCACTCACTGCACTGACTGCAGGCAGCAGCATTACAGGCCTCCTCTCTGACCTGACCATTTACATGACTAAAATTAGTTTTAGTCGACTAAAATGTACTGGAGTTTTAGTCGACTAAATACGACTAAAACTAAAAACACTTGCAGAAGACTAAAATGGGACTAAAACTAAAATGCCATTTTAGTCCTAAGACTAAGACTAAAACTAAATTGAAATTTGCTGCCAAAATTAACACTGCTGCCCTGTGCAAAAGCACCGCACAGAGGAGGTAATTAGAACATGTTTCTTATTTGAAAAAAAAAAAAAAAACACTCAAGACTTTACAATCACTTTAAAGGTGACCATCAATTGCTTTAACAGGTTTTGAGAAAAGATATGGTTGTGCAGTGAGGGCATGTCAGGACAAGTGTGATCATTGGAGGAGAGTGCATAGCTAGAGAACTGACCATAGTTTGCTCTCCTGCTTAGTGGGATCAGTTTTTAACAGGAAGGCAAGGGGACTAGCAGGAACATCAGGGACTTCACATAAAGGAAGCAGTACAAAGAAAAGGATACTTTTTTTCATACAAGTACATAGTACAGCAGGCACATATCAAGAATATGAAGTATTGGGGTAACAAACACTTTAAGGCTGAGGACACAAGGGCACACTGACAAGTCACAAGTGGTAGTATTGCTAAAAAGGCTGCCACCAGTGTGTCTCTTTGGAATTGCTCCCCCTGTAATCATACTCAGTGAGAGGTTGCTCTGTCACATTGCCCCGAACGCTATGATGCTCCCTAGTGATGGGAGCAACATGTTGCCTAGCTACAGAGGGAGTCTCTAAAGACAAACAGGTAGCCTCCTAGTGATCCTGTGGCTGTTGGTTTTGACAAACTTTTAGCAGCAGATGTCAGTGACCCATGTGTCATCAGCCTAAGGCCTCATTCACATGAGTAGCCAGGGGGGCGGTACAAACAGAGCTGCAGCTTTTCCTGCCCCCGACTTCCCACTTAAAGTCTAAAATATACCAGGAGGGGTCTGTCCACACACAACAGCTGCAATGCTTTGTGTCACAGCAAATTGAATGCAGAGTGTTGGAATGGCTGAATGGTGGCACCACATGTCAAGTCAATGGGACCACGCTGCAGTTCACGAAACTGGCCTCAAAACAGAGGGGGGGGGGGAATCAATTATTCAGGGAGGTGGCAGGATCACCTCCTGAATGTCTGATTCCTGTGGGTCTAGCCCAGTGATGGCAAAACCTTGGCACCCCAGCTGTTTTGGAACTACATTTCCCTTGATGTTCATGCACTCTGCACTGTAGTTGATCATGGGAAATATAGTTCCAAAACATCTGGGGTGCCAAGGTGCGCCGTCACTGGGCTAGCCTAATGACTTGTTCACAAGTTTGGCATGGACTATCACTCCTCTGAAACATGATCCATGCTCGGGTTGCTTTTCAGAGGTGCTCCACAGGCAGTTCGGAGAGGATATGTGGTCTCCTCACTTCCTGACTTAACGCTACAATTGCTGAACTACCACACCACAATCATGTGCAACGCATTTGATTGCAGTGTGGCCCTATAGAACTGCATTAGTTGCATTTAACGCGACACTAGTCGCCGAAGGCTACATGCTGTCAAGTTCTGCTGCGGGTGTGGCATGTGTACTGCGGCGAGCGGCTGTATGTTGGTGTTCAGGTGGGCGAGTCAAAATCATGGCTCAACTGTCTAGCTTTACTGCCCCCGGCCACACATGTGAACAAGCCCTAAGAGTTAAAGGAAACCTGTATGGCGAAGTTAAAGTGGCTGCTTCTGCTGAACTGATCAAAAGAAATGCTGTCCCTGGATGACCATAACAAACATGCAGATTGTGAAAGTTGGAAAGAAGTCAAATCTGTTTACTTGTTCAGAGATAAAAAATCTCAGAAAGTGCTGGGGGGGGGATAAGCATGGACACCAGGAAAGGAGGATTCCTCAGAAAATAGCAGCCCCCATAATTGCTCAGCCTAGATTTTCTTGAGGCTGCAGCCACACTTTTTTGGGGCGTTTTATTGCACGTTTGTATAGGAGTTGAGCATTTCGGTGTTTTTGAATTATTATTAGCCAATGGAAAAAAAAAAAAAACTTATCATCTGTGCTGTGTGTTTCTGCTTTAAGTTGCTTAAGGCTCGGTTCACACCGATGCGATGCGGGAAGGCTGCGAATTCGCAGCCTGTTCCCACATCGCACACGCACCCCCGGCAGTTCACACTGCCATATGCGATCCGCTGGGGGTGTCAATGTAATCTTAACGACACCCCCAGTTTGATCGCATATCGCAGTGCGATCGTGCAGTTCGCACAGGATCGGATCGCACAAGTGTGAACCGCTGTGCGATCCGATCCTGATGCGGCAGCAAAAATGCCTCCTGTGCGTGTTTGCTGCGGGTGCGATGCGAATTTAGCCATACAAACTGTATGGCTAAACTCGCACCGCACAGCTGATCGCATGTCATGTCGGAGCAGTGCGCTCCGACATGACATGCGAACCCCGCACACGCAGTAGTGTGAACCGGGTCTAAAAATACCGGCCAGAATCTATCTACAAAAGAAGCTCCAAAACTTTTTTGGGCTTCAGATGTTTTGGAGTGGAGACGAAGCCAACACCATAGAGAAATTCAATTTTTTTTTCTCCCTGAGCGTGAATTTAGGTGTGAATGGGGCCTTAGGCTTCATTCACACTTGGCGTTTAGGGATCTCAGGGAGTATCGCTTTGATTCTCCCTGCATTCTCAAAACGCACTACAGTCGCAAGACACGGTTCCGGCACCATTATTTTCAATGGCACCTAAAATGGGGTGCGCTTTTGCCACGCGGCAAATCTTATCGTGTGACGCTTGTAGCCCAAAAGAAGCTCCTGCTCTTTTTTGGGTGACAAGCCTCACGCAATGCAATTTTGCAACAATAAAGCGCATGACCACACCCCATCGCGTTTTAGGTGCCATTGAAAATAATGGCACCTGAACCTGCGTTTTGCAATTGTAGTGCATTTTGAAATTAGGAGATCCCAAAACACAAGATGTAAGCCTTAGGCCCCATTTACACCTGAGCCTTTCTGAAGCGCTAGAGCGCTCAGCTTTCAAACTCCTCATAGGCTCTTCACCAACAAAGACTTAGGCACCAGTAGCCTGTCTCTCAAAGCTATTGAACCGCTTTTGGGGCAAAACTGGATGTTTCTGGCACCATAGAATTGAACGAATCAGCCCCCGTTCACATCAGGCCGATCTGACATATCAAATCGCATTCCAAATCAGAGCCTATTGACGGTAATGGCACTGTCCGAATCAATGCAGCACCGATTCCGAAAGGTAGTTTCTGCACTACTTTTGGCGACTTTAACAGACATCTGTGCAGGAACCCACACAGGTGTCAGTCAAATCACCTCCCCTGAACTTGCACTGAAATGCAGGTTTGAAAAACTTCAACTGAACTTGCACGATTTCAAACCGCCCACAGTGTGAATGAGGATTTAAGGGTTTTCACACACTTTTTTTTTTTCAGCCAGTTACATAGTGAGGTTGGGAAAAAAAAAAAAAAAAAAAAAAAAAAAAAGGACACGTCCATCCGGCTCAACCAGTAAATAACAGAAAACACTTCCTTACAAAAATATTAGTACCCATTGTCTAAAACAAAAGCGCCTGAAGCTTGTAAAAAAAACACATGAAATACACTCTTATACACGTGTGAAATTGCTCCGCTCAGGTGGGCGGGTGAAATCACACTATATGCGGTGACAGACATTTTTACTGCATGGTAAAACGTCTAGTCACTGCAGGAAAACACAGTAAACAATGGTTTTCTATGTGCCCCATTCACACTGCTGCTCCAAGATGCAGACATGCTGAATTTTATCCAATCGCGTGGCAACCTACAGAAAAGTAGCGCATTGCACTACTGTTTATCGCTATGTTGTAAATTTCAAATAAAGTTTGTCCGGAGGAAAAAAAAAAAAAAAAAAACAGAGACTGAAGCACTCTCAGTTGTGCATGAATTGACCCTAAAAAAATAAAATTAACCACTTGCTGACCAACCGCCAGCAGTACATATACTGCAGCAAGCCGGCTCTGTCCTGCGAAACTACGTAACTGTAAGGGCTCTTTCACACGGGCGATCCGATCAGATCCGCCTGTCAGTTTTTTAGGCGGATCTGATCGGATCCTCCATGCAGCTCTATGGGGCAGCGGGTGTCAGCGGAGACACCTCCGCTGACACCCACTGCCATCCGCATCCGATCCTGTCCGTGAAATCTGGACGGATGGAAACCCTATTTTTCCATCCGTTCAGTAATCGGATCGGATCTGATGAGAGCGGACAGGCGGTCCGCTCTCATCCGATTCCCCATAGAGGGCAGCGGGGGCTGAGACACCTCCCTCTCCGCTCTGCAAGCGAAGACGGAGCTGTCTTTCGCCGGCTCAGCGGGGATTGCGGATCGATCCCTGCTGAGCAACACGGATCCGTCTACGGAGGTGGATCATGTGAAAGAGCCCTAAGGCGTTTCGCAGGACTGCTAGCGGGGGCGCACACGCAGATTGGCTGCAGAGGGAGCCAATCAGCGGGTCCAGAGGCCGTGATTGCCGGGCACCGGCGATCGCGCCCCATGGAGACAGAACAGGGGTCTGCCGTTGTAAACACAGCAGACCCCTGTTCTGTCAGTGATGAACACAGGGATCTTTTAAGGAACAACGGTCTCTGTTCATTCAGCAAGCCCATCCCCCACACAGTTAGAAAGCACCCCCTAGGGACACATTTAACCCTTTGATCGCCCCCGGTGTTCACCCCTTCCCTGCCAGTGTCATTAGTACAGTAACAGTGCATATTTTTAGCACTGATTACTGTAGTAATGTCACTGGTCCCCCCAAAAGTGTCAAAAATGTCAGTTAGGGGTCCGATATGTCCACCGCAATGTCGCCGTCCCGCTTAAAATCACTGATTGCCACCATAACTAGTAAAAAATGACAAATCTTTCCCCTAGTTTGTAGATGCGATAACTTTTGCGCAAACCAATCAATATACATTTATTGGGATTTTTTTTACCAAAAATATGTAGCAGAATACAAATTGGCCTAAAATGATGTAAAAAATAGATTTGTACATTTTTTTTCTTATTGGGAATGTTATATAGCAGAAAGTGAAAAAAAATGATATAATATATATATATATATATATATATATATATATATATATATACATACCTACATACATACATACACAATTTATTTGTTCACTTTCTGCTAAAAAGAAAAAAAAAAAAAAAACCAAACAGGTGATCAAATACCACCAAAAGAAAGCTCTAATGGGGGAAAAAAAAAGGACATCAATTTTTTTTGGGGGTACAGTGTCACATGACCACCCAATTGTCAGTTAAAGTAATGCAGTGCCGTATCACAAGAAATGGCCTGGTCATTAGGGGGAAAACCTTCCGGTCCAGAATTGGTTAAAGGCCAGCAGTTCTGTGCTTTCTGTGTCCCCCGCTGTGTCCTCCTTCCTGGTTTCAGCTACCCAGAATGCCGATCGCAATGTCGCGCATGCGCTGTAGATTGCAATCGGCAATCAAGAGTAGCGGCCGGCCATTCCCATTGCATCCTGGGATTGATTACGTTCATCTCCCAGGACACAATGCAAAGGAGGAAGTGACGTCGGGGGCCACGGCCGCATAAGGAGGAAGGTTAATTAATTTTCATTAAAAACAAGGTAAGTGAAAAAAAAAAAAATATATATTAATTATCCAATTCTTTTTCAGATTTTTTTTTACTCTACCTCATGCTGCAGTTTTTTTAGGGTGGAACTCCAGGTTCTAAGGCTTATATAATGCACACAAGGAACTAAGTGAGTTTAAATTACCACCTTAATCATCCCAGAACCTGTGTAATTAGGCTAAGTTCACATGTAGGCGTTTTTCTGCTCTAGGATCAGCTCAAATAATGTCCAACAAGACAAATCCTATTCATTTCAATGGCCCCTGTTCACATCGGAGCGTTTTGATGTTTTAGGCTACGTTCACATCTTGGCGTTGCTATTTATTGGCTTTTTTAGGTTAACAAGTCACAAATGGAAAAAAATAAAAACGCCTGCCCAAAAAGAAGCTCATGTACTTTTTTGAGCGTTGGGCGATTTGCTTAAAACGTCAAAACGCTCAGATGTGAACAGAGGCCATTGAAATGAATAGGATTTGTCTTGTTGGGTGTTTTTTGAGCTGATCCTAGAGCAGAAAAACACCTACATGTGAACTTAGCCTTAAGCAAAACGCCCAACGCTCAAAAAAGTACATAAAAACACCTGTAAATAGCAACACCAAGATGTGAACGTAGCCTTAGGCCTCTTTCACACGGGCGTTCCGTATGTCCGCATATCACCCCATCTGTTTGCGGATGATATACGGACATAATGCATGTCAATTGGATTGTGGATGTCAGTGAATGACCATCCGCTGACATCTGATTTGCGTCCTTTCCGTTCAGTTCCGTTTTTTGGAACGGAACAGAACCCTATTTTTCTTCCATTTAAAAAACGCAAAATCGGATGTCAGCGGTGTCATCCACAATCCCTTAGACATACATTATGTCCGTATATCATCCGCAAACGGATGGGGTGATATGCGGACATACGGAGCGGATGACCATCCGTGTCCATAAAAAAAAAAAGCGCTGGAGCGGATCGCAATACGGTCCGCTCCTCCGTGTGAAAGAGGCCTAAATGCGTGTGTGTCCTGGTTTAAAGGGATGAAGTGGCAACCCTAGTAGCAACGTACGGAAAAGTATTGCATTGCACTGCTGTTCGTCACTGAAGTTTACGCTTTGTAAATCTCCAATAAAGTTTGTACAGAAAAACAAAAATAGAGACTAAAGCCCTGCAGCAGCTCTTGGTTGTGGGCGAATTCACCTTAAATAAAAATATTAGGATGATATAGAGGACTAGACTGGAGAAGACTAGTTGCCCATAGCAACCAAGTTTCAGTTGTTAGGAATCTATGTTGCTATGGGAAAGCACTGCTGTTGCAGTTCTTCTATATAAAGTTGGGTTGAGCGGCCCACACATGGTGAAGGAGTGTACACAGGTGTGAGGGAGATGGATAGGACTATAGGAAGTTCTCACCGTGGGTCTCCATGGAGGAGACGCAGCGTCTCCTCTCCGTCCATGTGTAGATGGAAGTGTGTCCTGCTCCCAGCCTGTCTCGCGGAGGGTATACACAGCCCTGTGTCTCTCCCCCTCTCTTTATCTCCTACGAGTTCGTGTGAATGGAGCGCCGGGTGCAAAGAGCCGGCTGCAAAAGCCTCGGAATTCCCGAACAGCGCCTCCCGTGTAGAAGCCGGAGACCCCCCTGTGTGTGCGGCTCACCCTCCCACCAATTAGCGCTGCACACGGAGCCCTCCATGCCTGTACCTGAGCATGGCCCTCACAACTCTCTATACCAGCCCCTTCCCTCACAACTCTGGCAGCCCCTCAAAATAGCCATTTACTATATGATAGGTGACCTCCTCACTGCTTTTTTTTTTAACCCTATAAAGCCCGTACCAGCACGCTTTGTGGCCCCCCCATTTACCTAAATGGGTTGTGTTTGGCAGCGGGAGCGCCCACCAGTTGGGAGCGTGACACAGGGTATCATTTTTGCCCGCCACATGTAAGTTCTCACACTTATGCGACTTGGGACTGCAAAGTGGCACTAAGTCGTACTCCAAAATTTCCAAGGAGTGCTGTTTATGTCTGTGCGACTTCAAAGTAGTCTGACGTTGATGCGTTTTGGAGGTCCATAGACCTCAGGGTTACACAGGCATCGCTTCAAGTCCAGTCAAAATTGTGCAACTCTAAGGCTACGTTCACATGTTAGCGTAGCGGACCGCGGCAGAATCACCGCGATTCTGCCCGCGATCCGGAAATCATTGCAAATCGCGGGACGCCTGTGCGTTGCCGTTGATTTGCAATGGCACCCCAAACGCTGTGCGATGTTGCCGCGATTTCCGCCTGCCGAATCGCGGTAACATCACACAAACAAAATCGCGGGTCGCATGATGCCCAAAAAAGGTACAAGAGCTTCTTTCGGGCGTCATGCGACCCACAATTTTGTTTGCGCGATGTTACCGCGATTCGGCAGGCGGAAATCGCGGCAACATCGCACAGCGTTTGGGGTGCCATTGCAAATTAAAGGCAACACACAGGCATCCCGCGATTTGCAATGATATTCGGATCGCGGGCAGAATCGCAGTGATTCTGCCACGGTCCGCTACGCTAACGCGAACGTAGCCTTAGTTCGCACAAGTGTGAAAGCGGCCTAAAGTAGAACTACAGGCAAAACTTTTTTTTTTTTGTCTTTCCATTTTAAATAGAGCAACGGAGGGTTATAACTAGGGATGAACCGATTATTGGCAAAGCCGATATATCGAGGGCCGATCTGCCTTTTGATTTACCAATATTGCCGATATTTCGGGAAAGTGCATGTACCGGGGTGATGCCTGCAGCTAGAGGCATCACTCCGGTACCGGTGTCCATAGCCGACGGTCGACTGTCTTGTAATGACAACCGATGTGGCTGAGAAGCCACTCGGCTGTCATTCCAAGGAGTGGGAGAGGAGGTCCCTTCCGCGGCTCGCCCGGGCCTCCTGTTCCACCGGGAGACCCGGGCATCCTACCTTCACCGCCGCACCGCTGCCGTCTGACTGAGTCTCTATTTCTTTGAATTTGGCGCCGCCGAGTACCCGGAAGTGATGTCAAGACATGACATCACTTCCAGGTACTGGCAGCGCCGAATTAAAAAACTTGCAGCATTCAAAACCGCCAAACTTGGTGTTTTGAATGCTTTAAGTACAGAGGAGGGGTTTGGGGTCTTTTAGACCCCCAGATCCCTCCACCACAGTACCTGTAGACATTAAAAAAATATATATATATCCAATGACCAAAGTATCGGTGGTAAAAAAAACTATATCGGTCGATGACTAGTTATAACGCCTGTTTGATTTGCTTTCGCCATCTGCGCCCCATTGCAGAGATTTCCCTTCACTTCCTGTCCAATAGCCAAACAGGAAGCGAGGGGAAATCCCTGTATAGTAAGGGAATTCCTTGGGGAACCCCAGGTCACCAGAACTTGTGTCTCCATTGGAAGATTTCCCCTCTTAAGGTCCTTTCACATGCGCCTGTACGTTTTTCAGGCGGACCTGATCGGATGCTCCATGCATCCTTATGGGGCAACGGATGTCAGCGGTGATATGTCCGCTGACACCCGCTGCTCTCCGATTCCGATCCTGTCCGTCAAATCCAGACGAATGGAAACCCTATTTTCCATCCGTCTGGCGGATCAGATTAGATGAGAAGTGACAGGTGGTCTGTTCTCATCCGATCTCCCCATAGAGAACAGCGGGCATCTGACAGCTCCATCTCTGCACACAGAGCGGAGACGCAGCTGTCATCCGCCTGCTCAGCGGGGATCGGCGGATCGATCCCCGCTGAGCAGAACGGACTCCCTTGGCAGTTGCATCCATGTGAAAGGACCCTTATTACTTTTCTGGGGACAAAGTGTGGGATTTTCTTATACTTTCACTTTTAGTACCGGTTCACACATATGCGATGTCACTGTCCGACATTGCATGTGATTCACACCGCACTGCTCTGCAAATCAAAGGCGATGTCTGTGCAATGCGAATTCAGCCATACAGATTGGATGGCTGAATTCCCATCGCATTCGGACCAAAGTTGCACAGGACCTTTTTTTTAGTCTGCACCAGAATCAGGTCGCATGGGTGTTCACACCTATACGATCCGATTCATGTCCAAATCGACAGTTCACACTGCGATATGCGAACTAATCTGGGGGTGTCATTAACTTTGTATTGACACCCCCAGCAATTCGCATATGGCAGTGTGAACTGCCTGCGGGTCAAGTGCGATGCGGGAACCTGCAGTGGATTCGCAGGGTTCTCGCATCGCATATGTATGAACCGGCACTCAATGACAATGCTAAACAGGACAAATGGAGAGGGTGAATCTCATTAACAGGGACACAGACAGCAATAAAAACTGACAGGTGTTCTCAGGGCCGGGACAAGGGGTGGGCAGGAGGGACAGTTGCCCTGGGCGCAATAGTTTATTGCAAGGAAGCGGGGCAACTTGACCCTAAACCTAAGGGAAGGGGGGGCGCAGTTTGGCATCCTTGCCCTGGGCGCTGGATGACCTTGTCCCGCCACTGGGTGTTCTAATCCCTCTCTACTCTATCCAAAACTAAAAAAAAGTTTGTCTTTAGGCTTCTTTCATTTCATCAGTTCAGTCACGTTTTTTTCAATCAACATCAGTTTCACATCCGTTTTTCATCCGTTGTCATCCATTTTCATCCGTTTTTCGTCCAATCTGTTTTTTTTAACATGAAAAAAAGGCTTTCTTCCGTTAAAAAAAAAATGGATGTTGATGGAAATGGATGTAAATGATTGATCATCTGTTGTCATCCGTTTTTCTATAGAGGTGCATTGATGTCTGTTTTTCATCTGTCAACGGATGGATGAATAACGGACAAATGGACAGCGTGTGTGAAAGGAGCCTAAAGTATAACTAGTAAGTATTCGTTAATTTTTCATCCATCCATTTACATATGAAAAATGGACATCAATGCATTCCTATGGAAAAATGGATGATCATCCATTTACATCCACTTCCATCAACATCCGTTTTTTTGGACTAAGGAAAGCCTTTTTTTTATCTGTTAAAAAAACAGATTGGACGAAAAACGGATAAAAAACAGATGACAACAGACGAAAAGGTATGAAAACGGATGACAGTGGATGAAAAACGGATGACAAAAGATGAAAATGAATGCAGCGCATAAACATGCTCTCTTAAGGCATGTTATAAACCAACTGTCCACTTATCATAAATAGTTCATAGTGTTCAGAAGCAAAGTGTCCAATCTTTATACAGGAGAAACAGGTAAAGTGTGCAATCTTCCTTAGATACAAGGCACCAGTGTTCTTAAACAGAGGGTCAATAGCCTTCACCACACCTTCCGTGCTCCCCTACGGAATGGACACTCACCACATCTCACATTAATTCAAGCCTGTATGCATCAGATGCATGAGCCCTTGCCTCCAGATATCCAACCGTCTCCAGTGAATTTCCTTAATCAGGACACTTTCAACAGCTTCCTCCAGCACAGGGTCAGGCACCGTATCTCAGCCAAATAAGTGTAAGCAGACAACAGGAAACAAAGGATAGCTTAATATTGTTTAAACTTTATTTCCCCAATATGCAACACTCCAAAGCCCCCTCAATATATCCGCTTACATTTGGTCATATATATATAAACAGCTTTTCAAAGTTAGGTCTGGGACCGGGTGTGTACCGCTGCTCGCCGTCCGCGAGCCAAGATGCCTCCTTACACTCTGATGTATCGTTCTACGGCTCCAGGCGAGTTCCGGGAACAACAGCTAGTACCTCCCTCGGTCTCCAAGGTAGCAACGTACGTGCGTTCTGACACGTTTCGTCACGTGGGACTTCAACTGAGGACGCTAGTACGTTGCTGAGCTTGGGTTTATCAATGCAGCCGGAGGACCTCCCCCTTCGCATTGATTGGTTCCCATGTAAAACAACCGGACCGGACTATGTAGCTCCACCTCACTGCTCCACAGCGAAATGTGGGCTCAAACTGGGTATTATAATATATGTTTTAAACCCATCCATTGGCAATCAGGAATTGGTCTGTGGTTGTTTAGCTTCATACACCTTTTTTTAGATGAAAATTAATGACAACAGATGAAAAACGGATGTGAAACTGATTTTGACTGAAAAAACTGATGAACTGATGAAATGAACAGTCCGTATGTGTAAAGGAGCTGAAAGACAAAACTTTTTTTTTTAGCTTTTGATAGAGTGGAGATGGAAGCGGATGTAAATTGATGATCATCCGTTGTCATTTGTTTTTCCATAGGAATACATTGATGTCAGTTTTTCATATGTAAATGGATAGATGAAAAATGGAGGAATACTTATGTAGCACCACCCCCGCAGGAGCTGCTGATTATATTATTGGGTCTACACCCTGCCTAACAACCCAATCAAATTGGCTCGATCCCTCCTCAGGCACAACTGACCCAGAATAGGACTGGACTATCAAATAGATACACAGGTTGGAATACAATACTTCACTATGCAACAATACCTTGTTACCTTCTTGAATAGTAGTCCTTCTGGGTGACACAATGGAACAACGCACAAGATTGTAATTAACCAAACTTAGTTTACTATGTATCAAATTGAATAGGGGAGATACAATACAATACAATACAAGTCCATAAAAGGTTATTTAAAACAGCTTTAAAAAGGTAAAAGAATGCCCCCACACTCCTCCTGCATTAAGGCTAGACACAGTACCAGGTAGGTGGGCCTATCTGAGTCCCTCCCCCAGAGTTCTCTTCTTTCTTGTTGATCTTCGCTAGCAAGGTTATTGAATAGAGCTCATTTGTAATCCAGATTAGGAATAGAGATCAAGAGAGAAAAAACAACGAGCTGTTAGTTGTCACCGCAGGGTGTCTGCGTAACTGAGCAATAAGCCTCTGGCGACTCCTTTACAGACCTTATTGTTTGTCTATGAGTCTCCTGAGAGAGTATGGTGATAAACCCCGGGGTTTTATCACCTCCTGCTGCGCTACCGCTATCTGTAGATAAAACTGTCTCTTCAGCAGATAAAGTCAGTTATTGGGCATGTGCCCTCTCACCAACAGAAGTCTCTCCTTCGCGCGCTTCCACTGCGGTCTCAGTCCTTTGGCTATATGCCAGCCGCGCGGGGTCCTTCTGGCGGATGACTTCCGGTCTCGGAAAACAGCAGTATGACCTCCAGGAATGTGCCTCGTGCTTGAGATGGGACGGTTCCACGTCGTCCCTCCAGGCTAAAAGGCTCTGGCCCAATATCCAGTGTCAGTCCTTCACTCTCGCTCGCTGGTTCCTCAGAGTCCAGCGCAGAAAGGCCCCCCCCCTTCGCGCGCTTCTCTCTTCCTTTAAATAACCTCCCCCATAGTGCCGTGCGGTGCAGCCGTGCACCCTGGATCTTGCAAAGCAGCCTGGGAGATGTAGTTGCTTCATCTTGTGAAAAGGAAGTCACAGCCCGGGAAATTCCATGCAGCTACCACTAGAGGGAGCCTAGTTCCTTCCCACATATCAAACAGTGTCTTTAGGCATGTTTAACCCCGCTACACACTCCCCCCACTTGAGAAACTTTGGTCCCCAAAGAGGTCAACAGTATGTACCCTAGTGCATAGGTTGGCATTATACAACAAAAACATTAACATTTTGCTGAAATAAGTCAATCTGAATATATCCAATTTTGTATTCTGATAGCAGTGCAACAGTAAAACGATAAAGTGCAATTAATAAGCAAATAAGTGAATTCTACAGTGTTAATATAGTGCTGATTTCTAGTGCTTTTATATAGTGCTCCTCAAAAAAAAAACACATGTGCATTTGCAATTTCTTAAACACTTACATCTTAAAGTTTGTGTTGTAAAAAAAACATCAAAAGGTGAGAGAGAAAAAAACATATAGTGAGGTCAGAGCAACAAAATGTGCACAAACATTAACTCACAAAGTAAACCAAATTGTGAACATCAAAAACTGTGCTTATTATAATGGCCAACCCAATATCCTTATGTACAAACTTAAATGCAAACGTTTTCTACTTCAATACTTTGTTCTCATGATCTCTCACAGACCCCCCAAACTTGGGTGGCTTGTACAGTTGTGCCTGGGGGTGAGCTAGGGTTGTCCCCCACCAAATCTACAGTGGAGGAACTAGGCTGGTCAGGAGATCTTTTGGAGATAAAAACAGCTTCTTCCGAACATTCACCCAATTGATCATAGGTCAGTCTCTTAGGTGGGTGAATGACTCTCCTTTCCCTCTGTTCCCGTGGAGGCATGCTCTCAGAGGTACTAGGATCAGGCACTTCTGAGGATTCTTCAATGTCCACCTCCTCATGTTCCAACACAGAGGAACCTGATGGTTCAAGAGAGGTCAGTTCTTCTTCAGAGAAGGGTGCAACCTCCTCCTCAGGATCTTCATCCTCAGCTGCTTCTTCTGGAAGCATATGAGAGGGTATGAATTCAGGGGCTTCTGCCCGAAGGGCTCCTCTATCAGCCAAATCAGATGAAGACAGGGAGGCAGGTGTGGGTTCTGGCAACTGAGATGACCACAACCAGTCGGGTACCTCCTCTTCATCTTCCAAATCTTCAGATAGAGAACTTCCCTCTCCCTCATCTGGGAGCGTCGTCTGAGATCTGGTAACTGGTCTGGACCGGCGAGAAGTCGACAGGGCCCCTGACAAGTCTTCCACAGGGGGCATACGAACCGCTTCAGAGAGAGGCAGCAAATGGTTCCGATGCCAAGCCTTCAATGGACCCACACTTCCCTCAGGCCGAATTTGGTACACAGGAAGGTTTGGCAGTTGCTTACAAATAACATAAGGTTGAGACTTCCAGCGGTCTGCCAACTTGTGTTTTCCCGGGACACCCAAGTTTCTCAACAAAACCCTGTCCCCTGGCTGCAGGTCATGGATCCGAACTTTTAGGTCGAAACTTTTTTTATTCCGCAGTCCACGTTGATCAGATGTAGCCTGGGCCTTGTCATAGGCCGCTTTCAGACTCTTCCGCAGTCGGTCCACATATCCTCTATGCGATGCTGAAGAGGTATGATCAGGCGAAATGCCAAAGGCCAAATCCACTGGTAAACGAGCCTCCCTTCCAAACATCAGCCGATAAGGGGAATATCCAGTAGCATCACTGACAGTGCTGTTGTAGGCATGCACAATGGCAGCGACATGCTTGCCCCAATGCTGTTTCTTCTCTGAGCTCAAAGTCCCCAACATATCCAAAAGAGTCCTGTTAAATCGTTCAGGCTGGGCATCCCCTTGTGGATGGTAGGGAGTGGTTCTAGTCTTTTGAATGCCTAACATATCCAACAGTCTCTTGATCAATCTGCTTTCGAAGTCCCTTCCCTGATCAGAATGGAGGCGTTGTGGTAACCCATAATGTACAAAGAACTTCTCTACAAGAACTTTGGCTACTGTTGAGGCCTTCTGATCCCTTGTTGGGAATGCTTGAGCGTATCTGGTAAAATGGTCTGTTACCACAAGGACATTCCCCTGGCCACTCAGATCAGGCTCTAAGCAAAGGAAATCAATGCACACCAGCTCCATGGGTCCCTGGCTTTGTAGATGGCCCATTGGGGCTGCTTGACGTGGCAGAGTCTTCCTCTGTATACACCGGACACAAGAATGACAGTATCCTTCAACTTCGGCCCTCATACAAGGCCAGTAGAACCTGTCCCTGACAAGCTGAAAGGTTCTTTCGGGCCCCAGATGGCCATGATTATCATGAAGAGCGGCCAGAACTCCCTCTCTGTATTTAGCTGGTAAGAACAGTTGCCACTTCTCCTCCAGATCTTCAGATGGACCTCTCCGGTAGGCCACTCCTTCTCTGATCTGTAACCGGGTCCACTCTCTATGTAACAGACGGGCCCCCTGAGGGGAGTCAGTTAGAAGCAACTCAGGGCTCTGGATCTCCAAGGCTTCCAAGAGAAGTTTTCCCAAAGGGTCTTCCAACTGCTCCTTCCGCAAGTCCCTTTTGGACAGCCGGGGCAAACCCTCCCCTTCAACCTGGGTCACCTGGCAGTAGCATTTGGGCACTCCGATAGCCGAAACCCCAATCTCTTCTGCTCTTGACCCTCCTCGGGATCGAAATTCAGTTCCCTGATATAGGGCACGCACCCCTTCTGGAGCCAAATGAGTCCATTCTTCCGCAGGTTCCTGTGGAACATGCAACCTTCTGGATAGGGCATCTGCATCCCTATTTCCGATTCCTGGCCGATACTTCAGGCTAAAATTGAAGCTAGAGAGGGCAGCCAACCATCGGTGTCCTGTTGCATCCAGCTTGGCCGTAGTCAACAGATAGGTGAGGGGATTATTATCTGTCTTGACAATGAAGTCAGCTCCGTACAGGTAGTCTTTCAATTTGTCAACCACTGCCCACTTCAAGGCCAAGAATTCAAGTTTGTGGGTAGGATAATTCCTTTCAGCAGGCAGTAGGCTTCTGCTCACATAGGCAACAGGTTGCAGATGACCCTCATGCTCCTGATAAAGTACCCCCCCCAGCCCATCTCGGCTGGCATCAACATGCAGTTCATATGGTTTTGTGGGGTCCGCATAGGCCAACACAGGGGCAGTGGTTAGGGTTTCCTTCAGATGGACAAAGGCCCCTTCGCATTCCGGGGTCCACTGATCCTGGATGGATTCCTTAGCCTTCCGGGGGCCTATGGTGGACTTCGCCAGCTTTACCAACTCAGGGACATCATCTTCTTCATTCTTCAGGAGCTCATTTAGGGGTCGGGCAATCTGGGCGAACCCCTCCACAAACCTCCTGTAATAGGAGCAAAAGCCCAAGAATGACCGGAGTTCGGTCACATTTGTGGGTCTCGGCCAGGAAGCAACAGCATCCAGCTTGTCCGGGTCAGTGGCCACCCCTTCTTCAGACACGATATGGCCCAGGTAATGGACCGAGGACTGATAGAATTGGCACTTCTCAGGAGAAAGTTTCAGACCTTCTTCATGTAGCCTCTTCAAGACCTTTTCCAACCTCTCCTCATGTTCTTCTAAAGTTCTGCCAAACACGATAACATCATCCAAGTATACCAGTACCTCTATCAAATTCATATCTCCAACGGTCCTCTCCATCAGCCTTTGGAAGGTAGCAGGGGCCCCGGACAACCCCTGAGGCATGCGATTGAACTCAAAGAACCCCACAGGGGTGATGAAGGCTGTTTTCTCCCGATCTTCAGGGTGCATGGGGATCTGATAATACCCACTCTTTAAGTCCATCACACTGAACCACTTCGCCCCTGACAGACTCTGTAGGGCATCTTCGATTCGAGGAGTGGTATACTGGTCTGGGATGGTTCTTCTGTTCAGCGTTCGGTAGTCGATACAAAGCCTCAGAGATCCATTTTTCTTCCGGACTACCACTATCGGGGAAGCATACGGGCTCCTGGATTCTCGGATAATCCCGATCTTTTTGAGCTCTGCCAGCTGTTGACGTAGATCTTCTAAGTCACCTAAGGGGACTCGCCGGACTCTCTCCCTGAAAGGCTTGTCCTCACTCAGGCGGATCTTATGAGTGGCACTCCTGGCACATCCCACATCAAACTCGTCCTTAGAGAATATTTCCCTCCATCGAGCAAGTTGTGCCTTGGCCCTCTTCACCCATTCCGGCGGGAGGGCAGCGTTTCCAGAGCAGAGCTCCTCTATAACCGCTTCACTCTGTTCCTTTTCTTTGAAATCAATGGGGGCAACTGGGGTAGCCGGGTTGACTTGGCCCAGGAGCACTCTGGCCGGTACCTTCACCGGTGTAATAGAGGTGTTTCTGACACTCACTAAAACCCTTCCACGGTTTTCCTGTAACACCTTCAAAGGGATCACCTCAGGGATCACTTCTATCCCTCTCTGTCTCTCCTTTTGACCTGATTCAAAGATAATGAAGGGACCCGGCTGTTGCCATGTGAGTTTAACAGAAGCCTTAAAACAGGCCACCTCTCCTGGCTGTAAGACCTTTTCTGCTCTATCCAGCTTCCAGAGTCGTCCAACTCCTTCTGCGGGGGTCTCTTGCTCCAACACTAATCGTTGGTAGGCCTGCCGTAGCATGGGATGGATCCTTGGCGCCTGAGCATCTTGTCCCTGGACCAGTTGTATCAGAAGGCGCCTTACCAGGTCAGTGTTTGTTCCTACGATGAGAGAGCTTTTGTTGGCCCCTGGTGGACGAGGACAGACCACCGCTAAGGTGTCGAAGGTTTCCGCTTCACCAGCCACTGATGGATCAAAGGTCAACTTGATTGGCAGATACCCGTCATAGGGAAAACTTTGGGTCCCAATACCCCATATCTCCAGATCTTCCAACTTCTGCAAAGGTAGATGGGTAAGATATTTATCATAGAAGTCTCTATACAAAAGAGTCACCTGGGCCCCTGTGTCAAGGAGGGCTCTTGTGTAAATTCCTTCCACCTGAACCGAGACCACTGGGGAGGGCCCGACCAAGTTAGTTGGGAATTCTCTTGATGTAGCCTGGTTGTCTGATTCAGTTCTCTGTACCCTGGCCCTCTTCTCCTTTTTCTTCCTTGATCTGGGCCCCCGCTGAACCCGGTGTGCATTGACTTTCCTTCCCTCAGTAACCCGGAGTCTAGAACTGGGGGTATTATATTTGGGTCTGACCCCCTGACTCAGTTTCCCTGATCCTGCACCACTTCTGGAATCCCTTAAGACTGGCGGACACCCGGTTGACTCCTTCACCGGTGTCCTCTGAAGTTTCCCGCTGGCTCGCGAGGTTTCGCGGCAGCATTTTCCTGAGCTGGGACATACCCTTCTAACATGCCCAACTCCCCCGCAGTTGAAACAAGTTAACAATCTTGCAGGCCGTGGCTCTGGATCTGTGCTGAGACTAACAGGTTCATCTGGCCTCTCCGATATACTCCCCTTGGGTAGAGTGGATACCTGACCAGTCAGGATGGACACCATTTCTATCAACTGAGACACTTGGGTCTTTAGGAGTTCAACTTGAGAGTCACCCTCTTCCACACTTATCACTCCAACCCGGGCAGTTGAGTCAAACTGCCGACTTTTCTTCTTGTTGTCCAACATAACCTCTTCCTCTCTGACCATTCGAATCAGATCGGGGTATTCTAGAATGCCGCCATCTCGACGAGTTCGTAACAGTATGGCAATGGGATCTAAAGGTTGAGCCCCTTTCAGAACCTGTCGTGCACGAGTCTCATCTATTTTCCGGTGGTCTATTCCTTTCTTTAACAGAATCTGGTGGATAATCCTATCCAGACGTTTAATGAATTCGGACAACTTCTCCCCCTCTTCTTGATAACAGTGGTCCAACTGGTAGAGAAGTTCAGCCGCGTTCTCCGTCCGACCAAACACATCTTGCAGAATGTCCAAATAATCCTGTGCAGTGCAGTTCTTCTTGCTAAGCTTTAGATTACGTACAGCCTCTAATGCAGGTCCCCTTAAACTCTCTGTGATTCTCTGCTTCTTGTGCTGTTCTGGTACCTCCCATTCCTCCAAAGCCTGAGTGGCGGTATCTAACCACTCTTCGAACCCATCTTCTGCTGAAGGCACAGGCTGTTTCCCAGAGAATGTCCGGAGCTTCCTATATCCAGTCATCAAATAGCTCGAGGAGTCCCTACTACATTTTGCCACAATCTCCCCAAGAACAGCACACAGTTCTGAGCTAAAAGTCGACAAAGGTGATGACTCAGGATGCCCTTCTTGGACACCTTTTTCTTGGCTGGATACCCCAGGGGTGGTGGATGAGGGACCCGCAATAGGAACTCCTGGATGTATCAGGAAAAGTTCTGTTTGGTCAGTAGTTTTTACACTGTTTCCGTTGAAATAATCAGGGACCCCCTTCCTCCACTCACACAGTGCATACGTGTGTGGGACAGTGGTGTCAGTTTTCATGTCAATCACCCAAAATTTCCTGTCTGTGGATAGTGCCCTCAAAACAGGGAGGAGCTTTTCTTCAGTCCAGGCTTCTCCCTTGATTTCAACCACCAGGCCATTTTCCACTATGACATTCTCTTCCTTGCACCACTCAGCAGCAGCGACAGGATCCATTTCTGCGTGGGAGGGGATTCTATGGCTGAGAGGGTTGTATTGCAGGACTGTAGAAATCCCGGACGAGCCCCCACGTGTAGCACCACCCCCGCAGGAGCTGCTGATTATATTATTGGGTCTACACCCTGCCTAACAACCCAATCAAATTGGCTCGATCCCTCCTCAGGCACAACTGACCCAGAATAGGACTGGACTATCAAATAGATACACAGGTTGGAATACAATACTTCACTATGCAACAATACCTTGTTACCTTCTTGAATAGTAGTCCTTCTGGGTGACACAATGGAACAACGCACAAGATTGTAATTAACCAAACTTAGTTTACTATGTATCAAATTGAATAGGGGAGATACAATACAATACAATACAAGTCCATAAAAGGTTATTTAAAACAGCTTTAAAAAGGTAAAAGAATGCCCCCACACTCCTCCTGCATTAAGGCTAGACACAGTACCAGGTAGGTGGGCCTATCTGAGTCCCTCCCCCAGAGTTCTCTTCTTTCTTGTTGATCTTCGCTAGCAAGGTTATTGAATAGAGCTCATTTGTAATCCAGATTAGGAATAGAGATCAAGAGAGAAAAAACAACGAGCTGTTAGTTGTCACCGCAGGGTGTCTGCGTAACTGAGCAATAAGCCTCTGGCGACTCCTTTACAGACCTTATTGTTTGTCTATGAGTCTCCTGAGAGAGTATGGTGATAAACCCCGGGGTTTTATCACCTCCTGCTGCGCTACCGCTATCTGTAGATAAAACTGTCTCTTCAGCAGATAAAGTCAGTTATTGGGCATGTGCCCTCTCACCAACAGAAGTCTCTCCTTCGCGCGCTTCCACTGCGGTCTCAGTCCTTTGGCTATATGCCAGCCGCGCGGGGTCCTTCTGGCGGATGACTTCCGGTCTCGGAAAACAGCAGTATGACCTCCAGGAATGTGCCTCGTGCTTGAGATGGGACGGTTCCACGTCGTCCCTCCAGGCTAAAAGGCTCTGGCCCAATATCCAGTGTCAGTCCTTCACTCTCGCTCGCTGGTTCCTCAGAGTCCAGCGCAGAAAGGCCCCCCCCCTTCGCGCGCTTCTCTCTTCCTTTAAATAACCTCCCCCATAGTGCCGTGCGGTGCAGCCGTGCACCCTGGATCTTGCAAAGCAGCCTGGGAGATGTAGTTGCTTCATCTTGTGAAAAGGAAGTCACAGCCCGGGAAATTCCATGCAGCTACCACTAGAGGGAGCCTAGTTCCTTCCCACATATCAAACAGTGTCTTTAGGCATGTTTAACCCCGCTACACTTACTAGTTATACTTTAGGCCCATTTCACACATGCTGTCCATTTGTCAGTTTTTCATCCATTTACATCAGTTTACATCTGCATCCATTATCATCGGATGCTCTGTTTTTCTTCCCTTAAAAAAAGGAAGGGATGAAAAACAGATGTAAACTGATATGGTCAATTTTTCATCCGTTTTTGCATTGATAGAGGGTGTAGAACAACTGATAAGCACTGATGAATACTTCATCCATTTTTTATTTATTTTTTACAATAATATCTTTTATTATTTTTTTACAAGTTCTTTAGAAGCCTCATTAGGGGGCTTTGGTGAAATAACAAGGGTCTAAACAGAGAGAAAGGGACTGAGAACAGAGCTTCCCCCAGTCCCTTTCTCTGCAGTCTCAGCTGCACTGGACATTGAACGAATGGGAAGTGCTCTTTGCTGAGCAGCTTCCTGTTCATTCACAAACTGAAGCAAAGTAAACATAGTTTACCATGGTTCAGTTAAAGAGGTTGTAAACCCTCTCTTATAACTTGTACCTATAGGTAAGCCTTTAATAAGGCTTACCTATAGGTACTGTAAATGTCTCCTAAACTTACACTGTTTAGAAGATATTTACTTTTAAAGCAGCCGATGATGTCATCGGCGCATGAGCTCTGAAGGAACAGCCATCCATGCCGTTCCTTCAGAGTCCTTTGCCCTGAACGGCAGCTCCCGCGTGCATGCACAGAAGTGATTTTATCGTGCCTCCGGCCAATCAGATGGCCGGAGGACGCGAACCAGGAAGCTTGACGGCCGAACATGTCGGCCATGTCACCACTGAGCGGGCGGCACTGCAGGGGCTTCGTTCTAAGGCAAGTATTTCATAATGAGCTAGTATGCGATTTGGTTTGCCACTGGAGTCCTCTTCCACTCCTCCATGACGACATCACGGAGCTGGTGGATGTTAGAGACCTTGCGCTCCTCCACCTTTCCGTTTGAGGATGCCCCACAGATGCTCAATAGGGTTTAGGTCTGGAGACATGCTTGGTCAGTTCATCGCCTTTACCCTCAGCTTCTTTAGCAAGGCAGTGGTCGTCTTAGAGGTGTGTTTGGGGTCGTTATCATGTTGGAATACTGCCCTGCAGCCCAGTCTCTGAAGGGAGGGAATCATGCTCTGCTTCACTATGTCATAGTACATGTTGGCATTCATGGTTCCCTCAATGAACTGTAGTTCCCAAATGCCGGCAGCACTCATGCAGCCCCAGACCATGACACTGCCACCAACATGCTTGACTGTAGGCAAGACACACTTGTCTTTGTACTCCTCACCTGATTGCCGCCACACACGCTTGACACCATCTGAACCAAATAAGTTTATCATGGTCTCATCAGACCACAGGACATGGCTACAATAATCCATGTCCTTAGTCTGCTTGTCTTCAGCAAACTGTTTGCAGGCTTTCTTGTGCATAATCTTTAGAAGAGGCTTCCTTCTGGGTCTATAGCCATGCAGATCAATTTGATGCAGTGTGCGGCGTATGGTCTGAGCATGGACAGGCTGACCCCCACCCCTTCAACCTCTGCAGCAATGGTGGCAGCACTCATACGCCTATTTCCCAAAGACAACCTCTGAATATGACACTGAGCACGTGCACTCAACTTCTTTGGTTGACCATGGCGAGGCCTGTTCTGAGTGGAACCTGTCCTGTTAAACTGCTGTATGGTCTTGGCCACCGTGTTGCAGCTCAGTTTCAGGGTCTTGGCAATCTTCTTATAGCCTAGGCCATCTTTATGTAGAGCAACAACTTTTTTTCAGATCCTCAGAGAGCTCTTTGCCATGAGGTGCCATGTTGAACTTCCAGTGACCAGTATGAGAGAGTGAGAGCGATAACACCAAATTTAACACACCTGCCCCATTCACACCTGAGACCTTGTAACACTAACAAGTCACATGACACCGGGGAGGGAAAATGGCTAATTGGGCTAATTGTCACTTGGGGGTGTACTCACTTTTGTTGCCAGCGGTTTAGATAATAATTGCTGTGTGTTGAGTTATTTTGAGGGGACAGCAAATTTACACTATTATACAAGCTGTACACTTACTACTTTACATTGTAGCAAAGTGTCATTTCTTCAGCGTTGTCACATTAAAAGGTATATTAAAATATTTACCAAAACGTGAGGGGTGTACTCACTTTTGTGAGATACTGTGTGTGTGTGTGTATATATATATATATATATATATATACAGTGCCTTGCGAAAGTATTCGGCCCCTTGAACTGTGCAACCTTTTGCCACATTTCAGGCTTCAAACGTAAAGATATAAAACTGTAATTTTTTGTGAAGAATCAACAACAAGTGGGACACAATCATGAAGTGGAACAAAATTTACTGGATATTTCAAACTTTTTTAACAAATAAAAAACTGAAAAATTGGGCGTGCACAATTATTCAGCCCCCTTAAGTTAATACTTTGTAGCACCACCTTTTGCTGCGATTACAGCTGTAAGTCGCTTGGGGTATGTCTCTATCAGTTTTGCACATCGAGAGACTGAAATTTTTGCCCATTCCTCCCTGCAAAACAGCTCGAGCTCAGTGAGGTTGGATGGAGAGCGTTTGTGAACAGCAGTTTTCAGTTCTTTCCACAGATTCTCGATTGGATTCAGGTCTGGACTTTGACTTGGCCATTCTAACACCTGGATATGTTTATTTGTGAACCATTCCATTGTAGATTTTTCTTTATGTTTTGGATCATTGTCTTTTTGGAAGACAAATCTCCGTCCCAGTCTCAGGTCTTTTGCAGACTCCATCAGGTTTTCTTCCAGAATGGTCCTGTATTTGGCTCCATCCATCTTCCCATCAATTTTTACCATCTTCCCTGTCCCTGCTGAAGAAAAGCAGGTCCAAACCATGATGCTGCCACCACCATGTTTGACAGTGGGGATGGTGTGTTCAGGGTGATGAGCTGTGTTGCTTTTACGCCAAACATAACGTTTTGCATTGTTGCCAAAAAGTTTGATTTTGGTTTCATCTGACCAGAGCACCTTCTTCCACATGTTTGGTGTGTCTCCCAGGTGGCTTGTGGCAAACTTTAAACCACACTTTCTCTGTCGCTCATTGACAGACGCAGTCCTCTTTGATTAATATCAGTAGGGTTATACTGCCCCCTACAGGAGTAGGACACTAGGCAGGAAAAATGTTCTGGCCACACCTTAGGGGCAGTCCCAGAGGGTATATCCTCTCTCTCCCTGCTACAGGATGTTAGTTTTTTTCTGCCTAGTCAGGAGTAAGGACCTAAGTTCCTTGCTGGGATCTCTGGTCCTGGCAAGCTTTTTTAGATAAAACTTTTTTAGTTAGCTTTTTCTCTCCAGTTTTTGTTCCTGTGAGATCTTCAATCAAGTATGCTGGAGCTGGGCGACGGGCTGGATGTTGAGATCCAGTGGTCACCCCAGCCAGCCTACGAGCGCGTGCAGGCCCTAGCTCCGCGCTGGGTCGGCCACGACATAGTCCCACTGGACGCATTCTGCTGCAGACCGCACGGTCCGTCATTCTTCCGCAGGCCGCGCGGGGCCGCCATTTTGGCGTAGCCTAATGTCTCCTACATGGGGGCGGCCATTTTGGATACACCCAGCTACCTCGTGGAGTAGCAGTGGGAGTGCCGGAAGGCATGTAAAGGGGCGGAGCCGCCTCCTTTACCCGGGTAAATCGATCCACAAGACTTCCTGTTCTGTAAAGGACAGCGCTGAGAGCAGTTCGGTAGAAACTTCTGTGCATCAGGTGGTGAGCCCTTGGGGTCTCTCTCTCTCTCTGTGGGAGTCCGAAGCAGGTAACACTGAGGGGCGCTGTTGCGCTGGGGGATTATACAAAAAAAAAAAAGGGTTTTTTCTTTTACAATCCTTGGTTGCTGGCAAGTGTTCCTGGATTTATCATGGAACCTGCTACACATGTATCCCCACCTGATCCCCTCGAGGTGGCCGCAGGACCCTCCAGTTCCCCACTTAGTATTGATGCATTATCAGCGGTTTTGGAGTCTTTTGTATCCCGGGTGGAGGTGGCCTGTCAGGGACGGAGCGCAAAGAAGCGACCCCCGCCTACCCCTATTTCATCTGACACTTCAGATACAGATTCTGAGCCTGTCGCAGCAGCTGCAGGTCCCTCTTCTGGGGCTAGTGTCTCATATCCCATCTACTCGGATAGTGAGGAAGACATTTCTCCCTCTGCTATAGCGCAGGATGAAGCATTGTTAGATGCACTGATTGTGTCTGTGCGGGAAACTTTAAGACTTGAGCTTATACCTACGGAAGCAGTTGATACTGAAATTGCTTTTGGTACTCGCAAGCCTACCAAGATGGCAAAGGTGTTTCCTTTGCCCAAATGTTTTCAAGATATTATTAAGGAAGAATGGGTCCGTCCAAAACGAGCCCCTGGTATTTCCAAACGGATTGCTAGACGCTATCCATTTGAAGAAACTCTCCTTAATAAATTGACGGTTCCACCGTCGGTGGATTCACCTATTTCCAGATTAAATGAAGCTACGGTTATCCCGGTGGAGGACGCTCCGACCTTTCGGGATCCAGTGGACCGTAAAGTGGAATCTATATCCCGCTCGATATTTTCCCTAATAGGGTCAGCCTTAAAGCCAGTGTTCACCATTGCTCTGGTTGCACAAACATCGACAGAGTGGACCAAGTTGTTACGCCGAGATCTGGAGGGGAGAAGTCTCCCCCCGGCAGTATCGACTCATTCCTTGGTGCGGAGTTTCATCCAGGGGGTGCGGCACCTGGCTCCGCCGGTGCGCACGCCCTTACCGCCCTGGGATCTTAATTTGGTGTTGTCGGTTCTTCAGAAACCTCCCTTTGAAAATATTAGGGAGATTCCCTTGCTTACTTTATCCCAGAAGGTGGCCTTTTTGGTGGCTATCACTTCTGCACGCAGGGTGTCAGAACTGGCCGCATTGTCCTGTCGTTCCCCATATCTGGTGGTTCATAGGGATAAGGTGGTTCTTCGTCCGAATCCATCCTTCCTTCCTAAGGTGGTTTCAGATTTCCATCTAAATGAAGATATTGTGTTACCTTCCCTGTGTCCTAAGCCCAGTCATCCTCGGGAATTTGCGTTACACTCCTTAGATGTAGTTCGGGCGATCAGGGTGTACTTGACTACTACGGAATCTTTCCGTGAGACGGATTCACTTTTTGTGATCACGGATGGCCCTAGAAAGGGGTTGCCTGCATCTGCCACGACCATCTCTAGATGGATCAGACAGACGGTGGTACAGGCTTATTCTATTAAGGGTCGGATTCCTCCGTTCCCTGTTAAGGCGCACTCCACTCGGGCGCTTAGTGCTTCCTGGGCCCTCTTGCCATCAGGCGTCAGTGGTTCGGGTTTGCAAGGCGGCTACCTGGTCGTTGGTTCATACCTTTACAAAATTTTATAAAGTTGATGTGCTGGCATCGGCGGATCCCTCTTTTGGCCGCAAGGTTCTGCAGGCCGCTGTTTGAGGAGACCGGTGGTCTACCTCGAGGGTTTTTTTCTGTTGGGTTTTCATTTGAGTCTCATCCTTTTGTTTGATAAGCCTTTAAGACTTCTAGTTGGCACCGGTTGGGCCTTCTGGATTGGATTTTGATTTCCGTTATCCCACCCCTCATTTGTGGCACTGCTTTGGGACATCCCTACTGATATTAATCAAAGAGGACTGCGTCTGTCAATGAGCGACAGAGAAAATTGGATTTTTTGAAGGAATTTACCGTAAAATCCTTTTCTCTTAAGCTCATTGACAGACGCAGTACCCGCCCCTCTGTTTATGAGTTGGGTTGGGTTAAATTCTCTGACACTGCTTTGTGACATAACTAACATCCTGTAGCAGGGAGAGAGAGGATATACCCTCTGGGACTGCCCCTAAGGTGTGGCCAGAACGTTTTTCCTGCCTAGTGTCCTACTCCTGTAGGGGGCAGTATAACCCTACTGATATTAATCAAAGAGGACTGCGTCTGTCAATGAGCTTAAGAGAAAAGGATTTTACGGTAAGTTCTTACAAAAAATCCAATTTTTTATGGATATCTTTAAGAAATTTCTTTCTTCTTGCCACTCTTGCATAAAGGCCAAATTTGTGCAGTATACGACTGATTGTTGTCCTATGGACAGAGTCTCCCCTCCCACCTCAGCTGTAGATCTCTGCAGTTCATCCAGAGTGATCATGGGCCTCTTGGCTGCATCTCTGATCAGTCTTCTCCTTGTATGAGCTGAAAGTTTAGAGGGACGGCCAGGTCTTCGTAGATTTGCAGTGGTCTGATACTCCTTCCATTTCAATATTATCGCTTGCACAGTGCTCCTTGGGATGTTTAAAGCTTGGGAAATCCTTTTGTATCCAAATCCGGCTTTAAACTTCTCCACAACAGTATCTCGGACCTGCCTGGTGTGTTCCTTGTTCTTCATGATGCTCTCTGCGCTTTAAACGGACCTCTGAGACTATCACAGTGCAGGTGCATTTATACGGAGACTTGATTACACACAGGTGGATTCTATTTATCATCATTAGTCATTTAGGTCAACATTGGATCATTCAGAGATCCTCACTGAACTTCTGGAGAGAGTTTGCTGCACTGAAAGTAAAGGGGCTGAATAATTTTGCACGCAATTTTTCAGTTTTTTATTTGTTAACAAAATTTGAAATATCCAATAAATTTTGTTCCACTTCATGATTGTGTCCCACTTGTTGATTTTTCACAAAAAATTACAGTTTTATATCTTTATGTTTGAAGCCTGAAATGTCGCAAAGATCAAGGGGGCTGAAAACTTTCGCAAAGCACTGTATATTGTGACAAGTGGTACCTGCACACCATGTCAAACATACCATGCTGCACACAGATATCAGTCATTAGATAAAACTTTAGAAGTTATGCAGGCACTCACAGGATTTGGCACAAGGAGTATCAATGAGAAAAAAACTTTTTAATAGACAGCTGACATTTCAGTGACACACAACCTTGAGAAAATATATTGATGATTATGTCATTAAATGTGGTAGTGTATTTTGGTTTTATGAGATAAGGCAAAGTGTTGTGATCATTCTTCACTGGTAAGTGTTCAATCATTGCATGCCCATACATTATTTATCTTTTCTTTTTCTTGTTTTCCTGTTGCTAGTTTGCATATGGGTACACATGAACTAGTCAATAATTACAATTACAGAAATGACACAACGTATTGGAAAACCTTAATGGGAGCTAAACTAATCTCTTCTCCTATGAAGCACAAACTTCAACTAGTGTGTTCTTATCATAATAAGGCAGGGTTGGCTCTGTGAACTCATGCAGTGATGGGTAGATACGGTATCTCCCTTGCCATCATTCATGGAGGTTATCTGCCTGTCTATGCTCAGACTAATGTTTTATTCTGTGTCTTCACTTGGTCATTTGTAAACTGTATATTAGGTCTACTACCTCTTCTCTTGCTACTTTCTACTATAATATTTGGTAAATCTGTATTCCAGGCCAATAGAAAAATACACAAATAAATACATAAATGGAATGGTTTTACGTGCCAAGGGATTTTAATTTCTGTCTATTCTAAGATGTACACAGCACTGTGAAGCAGTACAGTCCTGCAGACATGACACAATCTTCTGGTACTTGTACTTCTTGCATTAAAGTAAAATACATTTAATGGTTACAAAGTTGCATTAATTTATGCCTTTTATATCTGCCCGAAGTTCAGCTTTAACATCAAGGAATACTTTTGAAATACAGATTATTGAAACTTTTCTATATGATGCAGGTATTGTACTGCTTGGTGGATCTGGGATATTCATCATTTAGATAGCGGGGGAAGTTGGGTAGGCACATGTCCTTTGCTTGGGGGAGTGAGGGTGCTGATGTCACTTCTGGCCCTGTGACCATGCCATGCATCCCAACACATTAGAATTCCTGGGAGCCCATCTAGGGAGTGCTGTTCCACTAGAGGCATTTCTATCTCTTGTAGTGTACATTGTGATAGGTGATGTCACCTAGGAGGCTCGATAAGCCTCAGCAGGTTAGGTTTAGGAGTGTGCTTATGGGACTGTTTGACCATTCTTCCAGAAGTGCATTTGTAAGGTCAGGCACTAAGGCCTTGCTCGCCGTCTCCACTCTAATTCATCCTAAAGGTGTTCTATCGGGTTGAGGTCAGGACTTTATGCAGGCCAGTTAAGTTCCTCCACTACAAACTCGCTCATCCATGTCTTTATGGACCTTGCATTGTGCAATGGTCCAAAATATTTGGTGGAATGGGGATTATGGTGTGGGGTTGTTTTTCAGGGGTTGGGGTTGGGCTTGGCCCCTTAGCCAAGTTAGCTCCAGTGATGGGAACTCTTAAGGCGTCAGCATACCAAGACATTTTGGACAATTACATGCAAGAGTTTGAGGATGGCCCTTACTGATTCAACATGACTGTCCACAAACCAGGTCCATAAAGACATGGATGAGCAAGTTTGGGGTGGAGAAACTTGACTGACCTGCACAGAGTCCTGACCTCAACCCGATAGAACACCTTTGGGATTAATTAGAGTGGAGACTGTGAGCCAGGCTCTCATCAACCTCAGTGCTTGAACTCACAAATGCACTTCTAGAAGAATGGTCAAACATTCACATAGACACACTCCTAAACCTTGTGGACAGCCTTCCCAAAAGAGCTGAAGCTGTTATAGCTGCAAAGGGTGGGCCAACTCAGTATTTAACCCTACAGACTAAGACTGGGATGACATTTAAGGCAAATAGGTAATATAGTGTGTGTGTATATATATATATATATATACATAGTATCTCACGAAAGTGAGAACACCCCTTTACATTTTTGTAACAACACTGAAGAAATTACACTTTGCCACAATGTAAAGTAGTGAGTGTACGGCTTGTATAACAGTGTAAATTTGCTGTCTCCTCAAAATAACTCAACACACAGCCATTAATGTCTAAACCATGACAACAAAAGTGAGTACACCTCTAAGTGAAAATGTCCAAATTGGGCCCAATTAGCAATTTTCCCTCCCTGGTGTCATGTGACTTGTTCATGTTACAAGGTCTCAGGTGTGAATAGGGAGCAGGTATGTTCAATTTCGTGTTATCGCTCTCACTCTCTCATACTGGTCACTGGTTGAGTGTACATACTCAGCGTCATATCCAGAGGTTGTCTTTGGGAAATAGACGCATGAGTGCTGCCAGCATTGCTGCAGAGATTGAGGGGGTGGGGGGTCAGCTGTCAGTGCTCAGATCATACGCTGCACACTGCATCAAATTGGTCTGCATTGCTGTCGTCCCAGAAGGAAGCCTCTTCTAAAAAACAGTTTGCAGAAGGCAAGCAGACTAAGTAAATGGATTACTGGAACCATGTCCTGTAGTCTGATGAGACCAAGATAAGACTTATTTGATTCAGATGGTGTCAAGCGTGTGTGGCAGCAACCAGGTGAGGAGTACAAAGACAAGTGTGTCTTGACTACAGTCAAGCATAGTGGTGGGAGTGTCATGGTCTGGGGCTGCATGACTGCTGCCGGCACTGGGGAGCTACAGTTCATTGAGGGAACCATGAATGCCAACATGTACTGTGACATACTGAAGCAGAGCATGATCCCCTCCCTTCGGAGTCTGGGCCGTAGGGCAGTAATCCAACATGAAAAAGACCCCAAAAACCCCTCCAAGACGACCACTGCCTTGTTAAAAAAGCTGAGGATAAAGGTGATGGACTGGCCAGACCGAAACCAAGTACTTTATATGCAGTATACTTTATATTGTATATACAGTATCCTTTTCTCCCTGCCATGCTAGTAGGCATTCTTTAAAACTACAGAGTGGCACTGATGTTATCATAAGGCTACTCCGTGCTTTATTGTACTGGGAGAAGTGCCAGGACAAGGTCCTTTAGCACCCAAAGTGCATGCCTCCTTTCCAATGAGCTGTGAACTTATTTAGCAGAATAGTTTGCTGTCCTTTTTACACCCCACTCATGCTAAAGAACTCAAGGCAGCTGCCTCTTCTGCCTACCCCTCAGCCCAGCCCTGACTATAAGCGAATAGGTTGATCTCTCCCCTAAGAGAGTGCCCATGACAGCCCGGGATCACAGGAAATAGGCTGAATGAGGCTGGCTGTCATTCAATGTCATTTATAAACAAGACAAGAGTATTTCAGCAAGAGTTGCTTTCTTTATGTTCCCACATGCCTAGCTATTTCATTTTTTAAAAACATTTGAAATTCCACATTAAATGCATGTTTATCAACCATGTATCTGTATGCTGTCGGTGTTTATTCTTTTACCTTGGTAACAGCTTATTTTTCTTCATGTACATGGTTAAGAAACCAGTGACTTTTTTTAAGATTTTTTTTTAGTAGTTATCCAAAATCTGAAACTTTGGCAGGATTTTCTATTACAAATATCCAGTGTTTATGTTAGCGGGCCAGAACAAAGTTACTCTTTGTTCACATACTTTTCTTCATCCTAAAATAAACTATTGCGGCAGCTGCTCAGAGGATTCCTGTTGTGTCATAGCTTGACCCAGCCTCCAGCCTCTATTGCTGTCAATCTTCCTGGACAGCTTGGTGCTCATGTAAATGTAGAGAAAATTATGTAACAAAAAAAAGGAATTCATGTACTGAACACTGTCTTTACAGGTATTAACCATACTAACTATAATACAATGTTTTTAAGTGTATTTAAACCCAAGAAAGGTTTTTTTTTCTCCTTCTTAAAGTGGACCTTCAGCTCACCGAGGACTATCCTGCCTCTCCTCCCATTCTCCCGTCCTCTGCAAGAATAGGGCTTTGCTTTTTCTTTTGTTTACCTCTTTTTTTAATATAAAATCTGCCCTGCTTCCCCATGCATGTCACTCGCCTTAGGCGAATGATGCGCCCACTGCCCGCTGTGTCGCCCAGGATATGTACGTCACATATCCCAGGAGGCATAGGCTTTCATTGAAGGAAGGAGAGGGGGGCGGGCCTGTTTGTGCATCATCGGAAGATGTTTGCTGGCTGAACCCGTAACAGGAGGCATGCCAGCTGAACCCAGAACAGCCAGTGTAACATTAAAAAACTCTACCCTGTGAAAATTCCTTACCCTCGTAACTTCCTGTGAGGGTACGTCATTCAACAGCTGAGCAGCTTCCCACTGCGCATGCTCACAGCTGCAGCAGGTAGGGAATTTTCATGGGGTAGTGTTTTTTAACCTTACACCACGTCATTTATCAGCTGTTGCAGCGCGTCCCACTGCGCATGCCCAGACACTAAATGAAATCATCTCTGAGACTTCCCTCATCAGCAGGTGCGGCGTCCCAAATGAGTGACTGTTACGGTATAAAACACTGTAGCCGTGATTTGTATTTTCATAGACCCGCTGCCGATTTCATTTTCCTGGAGCAGAGATGAGGGAAGTCTGACGGGTTGGGGCCGAGATGATTTCACGTGGCAACAGCTGATGAATGAGATGGTGTTCCATGAAAAAACACAAACCCGTGAAAATTCCCTACCCTCTGCAGCTGTGCGCATGCGCACTGGCTCAGCTGATATATGACGTAGGGTTTTTTCTCGGAACACCGGCAGCCTAGCGATGACGTCACAGGGAAACATGGCCAGAAGAGATGAGTCTCTTAGCTGGACAGTGCTGGATCTGCTGGGTGGGTGTGTATCAAAAGTTAGCAGAACTCACCACCAAGTAGGTAAGTTAAAAAAAAAAAAATAAATCATTGGGGGGTAAAATTACGCTTTATTTGTCACCTATTGATTCTGCCATGAACAATCTTCGATTTCCAGGATGACAGTGCACACACAACAGAAACAGCATAGAACCTTAGGATTTCACCCCTCTGTTCTTGTCCAAAACATAGAGGGGGTAGTTCTGTAGTCCTCTGAGGTAGCCAAAAGGATTGTAGCTGGTAACTGTGAGCACAGGCACAGACCACAGAAAGTTATAAGCTCATTTTCTGGCAGGATCAACAGTTATTTTCTGCACTTAAAAAACTATAACAAAAAGCTTTCAATGGTATGCTTAGAGCAGAAGTCCAGGAATGAGACAAAATGTACCTCTACAGTGGGGCCCATCGCACTGTAAGGGTTTTGGTGCTTATTTAGTCTAGGGGTGCATAGATAAGGTGTAATACTTATGTAGCAGTGCTGTAACTGGGGAGAAGGGGAGATGCAGGCTTTCTCTTCCCCACATGCCCGAAGGACAAGCCACCACGCTTATTCCCCCCTTGCTTATTCCCCTACCGGGTATATCACTGACCACGGCACTGTGAGGAGAGCTGCGGGCTGTCACTGTCTTCTTCCCCCACTCACCCCCCGCCTCCTATCACTGCGCAGGATGAGAGGCTGGTTTGTCCCCCCACCTCCCATTGGCTGCATTAGGAGAATCAGTCAGCAGCCACAGAGGAGAGGATTGTGGGACTTGTAGTCCCAGAACACAGGCAGCCCCATTGTAATGAGAAAAAAAAAATTATAACCCCAGCATGCCCAAGAAAGCTGGAGATAGCCAGGAGCCCGGGGAAAAAAACTGGGAGGAATGTGAGGAGAGGAGAGTTACAGAAAGAGAGGAAAAGTGTGACCTAACAGAGGGAGAAAGAGCCACACTTCTCCTGAGACTACCAGGAGAGTGCTGCCAAGAGAGTAAAGGGAGAGGATGGTCTGAGGGACGCCAGGAATCCAGACCACCACTCGGTCCACCACCGTTCAGCCCAGGGACCTTACTTAGGCTTAGCACCACCTAGCCCAGTAGAGACGACCCTCAAGGATTTCAATACCCATCTGGGTATTGGGTCAGCCTCTGTCCATCACCTATCCAGTTTTGCTACTAGTCTTCCTGATCGGCTGATAGGAAGTGATGCGGGGCCTTACTACATCGACAGGAGCCTGAACCAGCATTTGGGATTTCTGTTGTGTCACCTTACAGAGGATTAGTGTTTGGCTGTACTTCTCCTGTGGATTACAGGAGTGCAGTTCATTCTGCACTCCTGTGACCCATTTTCAGCAGACAGTGGGCTGAAGTGCACAGTCTGCTAATGTCACAGAGCCAATCCAGGCTCAGGCAAGATCACAACAGTGGAGTCAGGACCGGCACCTGGCTCAGCCTCTCAGGGAGCCGCTGAGAACCTGAGCCAGCTGCTCCTACCCCCTCCACAGCCCAGCACTTCCAGTAAGTGCAGGGGGAGGGGGCAGAGCAGGGAACCAGTAAAGGACAGTCAGCAGCTTTCTGCTCAGAGAGCTGATAGAACCAAGCGATCTGCGGTATTTGATCGCTCAGTTTCAGTCTTATGGCTGGCGATGGGCAAGATGCATCATTGGACCGATGCTGCATCCCATCCAGGTAGGTAAGTATGATTCTGGAAAAAAAATGTAACTGCCCCAGATGGGATGTCTGGAAGGGGTGGACAATATCATTACCAAAATGTTAACATTACCACAATATCTGGTAGTCAAGTTCAATTGTGACTTGTTTTCATGTAAGCATCCCATGGTTAATTGTCCTAATGTATGTTCGCAAAATACCATTGATTTACTATCTTTTGTATCTTGTTCTATGAAAATTCAATAAAAATTATTGAAACAGAAAAAAAGGTAACAGCACACTTCTCTTTTAACCCTTCCAGTGCACACAGGGGCTTACTGTAAGGGTGCATTTTGTCTTATTCCCGTAACTTAGACAATGTGGGCTATGTGGGACTTTAAGTGAGACACCGGCAGGTATGCCCAGCGTCTCCATCCCTATATCGGAAAAAACAAATTGAAAAGGATTAAAAGAGGTGCATGTAAGCCAGCCAGTCCCCAGTCTGATGTACTCACCCTCCAATCTGCCACCAACCAAGTAGACCTGTCTCAATATAAATAAAGAACAGGGGTTTAGTTGACACGCATTTGCAAACGCATGTGTAAGCTGCAGAGCCACGACACGGCACCCTGTTTTATCTGCAGTCCCTAACACTTTTAAATTTGAGTGTCTCCTTTCTGGGAGCACATGGCTGCTAATGGATGGATAGGAAGCAGGTGGGAGGGAGCAGCCCAAACTTCCCCCAACCCACCTCCATCCACGACTGGTAAAGTTTCTCGATGCTCTAATAGCAATGTTCTTAAGATGGGTGCCATGTCGTGGCTCTGCAGCTTACACATGCGTTTGCAAATGCGTGTCAACTAAACCCCTGTTCTTCATTTATATCGAGACAGGTCTACTTGGTTGGTGGCAGACTGGAGGGTGAGTACATCAGACTGGGGGCTGGCTGGCTTCCATGCACCTCTTTTAATCCTTTTCAATTTGTTTATTCCCGTAACTTAGCTGACAGACCAAAAGGAAAGTTAAATGTTAGGGTTTGCATACCCTTTATTAGCAACATCATTTGAATGCCATATTATACAAGTATTATTGCTAACCATATGCTACCCACTGCGGGTACTAGATTGGGCAGGTATTTTTAATTGTCTACTCTATGGGACACTGTGTACCATAAAATCACAGCGATTGTATCAGAAACATTTTATTCAAGTTTTGCAGTCAGTACATTGCACACTAATCCCAAATGTGACCCAAATATTTGCCCACATTCCCCATCACAGGATGTCAGACAACATGGAAACCAACCCAAATGCAGAGTCACAGCACCCAAGAGAGTTAAAAAAAAAAAAAAAAAAAACAACAAGAGAACAATTATATACATTCCAATCAGATGACCAAGAAAAAGGGTCTTCTGATAACTAGCAGCAGTCCGGAGTTACAGCCCAGTGGATCTTTGCTCTCCGGGCTCATGTGATTCCTTTTTTTCCCTGAAGATTGTGACACATGCTCCACTCCTGCCTCCCCGTGAGTCTTTCACACACATTGGACTTCTTGCTGCCCTGTAAATAGAAGAGCGAGAGGAAATTACTAAATGCACAGATTATACATTTCAGTTGTAGAAATACATTATGAGTACTGTATAATTGTATGCAGTCTGATATTCAGTACTTTTATACAGATGACTATTACTAGTATAGTGAATAGTGCAATAAACTTTGAAGGAAGTATATAAAAATTCATACAAGCAATAACAATTTTTTATCATTTTTTTTAAAAAAATTTGTCCAAAGTGTGTTTATTCTGTAGCACATTTTTTTTTTTTTTCAGAATTATAATTTTAATTATCTGAATTTATTTACTAAAAGTTAGCAGAAGGGTTTGTTTACCCACATTTTTCACAATGTATGGGATTCTGGTTTATTGTGAGCAAAAAGTAAAGTCTTCAGGAATATTATCATGTTATTAGGTTCATCTACTGTATCTGTAAGCAGTAGATGTATTATATACATCTACTGTATGTGTAATGCCCCATACACACGTGCAGATTATCTGCAGACTTTTGTCTGCAGACTTACCTTTTTTATGTAGTGCAAGGGCCTGCCGGATTGCATACAAATTGAAAGTGTTTAGGTTTGACCTCATATTATATGGTTTTGGTAAGTCTGCAGACAAAAGTCTGCAGATAATCTGCACGTGTGTATGGGGCATAAGCTACACGTAATACACACACTTATCTTAATTTCTGTATTTTGCTATAGAGAAAATAGATGACAAAGTGCCCTACAGAATGTATAAAACCATTCACAACAGTCACTGCCTTACAGAAACTGACAATATAATGTCTTTATTACAATCATAAACAGGGCTGCTGCTAGAAATTACAGCCTACCTGGTCCCCCTGAATATATCAAGACAATTTTTTCACTTAAAATACACTAAAATCATTATTAGCGGACACAACCATAACAGGGAACCTGTGTGAATTAGCCCTTTGTAATTGTTTTTTTACATTTAAAAAAAATCTATAATTTTTTTTAATGTTAAAAATGTATACAATTATTTTTATTTATTTTTTTTACAATCTTTTAAAATTATTTATTACAATGTGTAATTATTCTATTTTTTCTTTTTTCTTTTTTTTTATACATTTTTATTTTTTTACAGGACAGGGAAGACTGCAGCGCTGTGGGGGGCACAGTGAAAGGAGCCACACAAGAAGGGGGGGATCAGAAGCAGGCAGAGCAGGGAGGGGATCAGTGTCAGAGAAGCAATTACAGGAAGGATGCCCTGTGTCTGTGTCTCTCCCGGCAGCAGCTGAAAGGGTAAATCTTCCAATGGGGACTGGTGACCTGGGGGTCCCTATGGAATTCCCTTAATTTTCAGGGATTTTCTCTCACTTCCTGTTTGGCTATGGGACAGGAAGTGAAAGTAAATCTCCACAATGGGACACAGATGGTGAAAAAAAAAAATCAGGAGTTATAACCCTCCCTCGCTCTATCCAAAATGAGAAAAAAAAAGCTTTGCCTATAGTTGTAATATACATATATATATATATTATATATATATATATATATATATATATATATATATATATATATGTAGTAGTATATATTTGTGTGGTAACACAATATAAGATCCAAGCCTTAAAAATAAACCTTTGGTGCCTTCTAGGGGCGCTCTGCACCCCGAGCCCATCCTTTTTTGAAGCCTATCAGGAGATTCTGGCTCTAATCACGTGCTTCAAAAAAAAAAAACCCATTGGAATCCATGCGTCCATGGCCCTGCATGTAGATTAGGGGGCCGGACGCATGGATGGGGGGTGGTGCCCCTGCGCCCCAATGGACGGCCCGCTATACAATCTCCTTTAGATTTATCAAAACCATATAATATGAGATCAAACCTAAACACTTTCAATTTTGTATAATATCAGGCAGGCACTGCACTACATAGCTGAAGGTAAATCTAAAGGAAATCGAACAACAAAAGTTGTATAGTGTGTATCCAGCTTTAGGGATGTGCTGGATTTTATTCCCTGCTTTTCCAGGGAAACAAAATCCAGCACATCCCCGCTGACAGGACAGAACTCTGCATTGTATACATATCCTCGCCGATCAGCCGATACCCACTGATCGGCTTCTGCTATGACTAATCACAGCAAAAGCAGTGCAGCCCCTACCCGGAAGTGCCGGTTCATGGTGCAAGTTTCAGCACAGGAGAGCCACTTTGCTGCCATGTAATGGCGTTATGTGGTTGGTAAGTGGTTGAAGCGGAGTTCCACCCAAATGTGGAACTTCCACTCATTTGTTTCCTCCCCCCTCCGGTGCCACATTTGGCACCTTTCAGGGAGGAACGGGTACCTGTTTTTGACAGGTACCCTTCCCCACTTCCGCGAACAGTGCCTCGGCGAAGTGAGGACCCCTCATCTGCCGCCGAGCTAATCCGAATGCGCAGCGCATTTTGCGCATGCGCAGTAGGGACCCGCCCGTGAAGCCGCAAGGCTGTACAGCCGGGTTCCCTGACTGGCAAACATCGGCTGCGGTGCGGACATCGCTGGATGCTAGGACAGGTAAGTGTCCTAATATTAAAAGTTAGCAGCTACAGTATGTGTAGCTGCTGACTTTTAATTTTTGGAGGGGGGGGGGGGGTGCTGGAGGCTGGAACACAAAAAAAAAGGTTTAAAGGTTTAGGTTAAGGTCCACAAAAAAAAAAAAGAGAAAACGATTGTGACCTTTTTAGTTTTTCTGGACCTAAACATGAAAGATCGGGGGAGCCTGATGTAAAGGGACACAAGTCTGTTTACATCTGACCACCAATCGAGCGCTCACGTGTCCGCTGTGCACACACTGAATGAGTACAGATGTCAAAACACTAACATCCGACCTATTCAGCAGGGAATCTGCTCATGTATCATTTGCTGAACGGGGTGGTGCCGCTCCATGTGAAAGGGGCTCTAATGAGACTGCTGCAGTGGCCAGTAAATACGCCCTAATTGGACAGGGGAATGTTAGTTGATGAAGCTATAAAATATAGCTATTAGGTCAGGCCCAACCTAGCAGTTGCCAAATCCTCTTTGTAAAGTGAAGGTCTGGCTCTTCCCACACTCTGTGACTTATCATGAGCCCAGGACTATCACTAGTATCATACTGTAAACCTCAGTCCTTGCTTTGTCTGTTCAGTTCTTTGTCCTCCACTGTCATTTGTGCACAAATCCTGGACTCCCGTTTTGTTTCTGTAATGGGGTTTCAGTGCTCTAGTAGTCACAGCAACTGCAAACACCCCTTCTTCTGCCTGTGACACTCTGTAGCTATTAACAGGCAAAGCTAAATCTTTCAACAGTTAAGCCTGTACATCTGACCGTCCTCTGATGTCTATAGCTAGCATTACTGGCTCTCAAAGCAATATGCACATCTCTGATCACAGAGCCATTCAGACCAAGAAGATCACAGATTATGGCAATTGAAGGCTATTGCTGTCATTTACATATAATAGAGGGCTTTGTGGTCCCTTCATTCTGTATCATTGTGGTTCTGCTCTCTGAATACAGAGGTACTCAGAGTCTTCAGAGCATCACTAATGAGCGATATCTCATCAAAGAGACACTCTGTGCAGTGCAAATGTCATAAGGACCGATAACCTGGTGTCCTGTAACATATTATATTAAAATGCCCCCACCTGATCACTGTTCACAGAAATTAACATCTGAAAAAAATGGCATAAAACTCTTTTTTACAATTACAAATAGTACAACAAATAGTCGATGCTTACAGCTGCTGAGTCAATACTTGGTGGATACTAATATAATATTAGTATATAGAGACACTGTAATCTCCACCAAAGGCTTCAGATGCTCATTTAAAGTAGTACTCTAGCCCATTAGCTAAATACATAGGAGCCATGAATATGTATTTATTGTTTACCTGCTAGAACATTTGTAATTCTGTTCAAACACTGTGATTAACACACCATTGCCATACTGCACCAAAATTCATCATTGCAGCTTTGTAGTTTCAAATCACACAAGGAGGACCTTAGGGTATTAATTTAATTATGGATCGGCCTGGACATTTAAAATTCATAATCAGCCCAAGGTCCTCCTTGTTTCTCTTTTAGGCTGCCTAAACCACTCCCGCTTTAGATTATTGCCTGAAAACATATTGGATTAGTAGCGGTGCAATACAGCCTAAATAGTTCACAGTGCATAACATCCTAAATACAGTCTTATTTCTGCTGAGGACTGTGAGAGGATGCATGAAAAGAGTTTTCGCCTAATTACATAAATGTAATCCTTTCATTTAACTCACAATGGCTTAATTGTTCGCCCTGCTGCCTTGCAGCACTAGGGTCCTCTGTTCAAATCCCAATCATGACATTACCTGCATGGAATTTGCATATTCTCACTGTGCTTGCGTGGTTTCCTTCCACACGTTAAACATCCTTGTAGGCTAACTGGCTCATGTCTAAACTGGCTCATGTCTAAATTGGACCTAGTATGTGAGTTTATGTGCGTGAGATGGGGATCTTAGATCCATAGGTGTGCACAGCCTATTGCATTAATGTGCGCACCCCAAAGTTCAAACACATATGCGTATGTGTGCATGTGTATATATATTGACGGTGTCGGTAAAGCAGTGGATGGTGCCAGTAGCGCAGAGATTGGTGTCAGTAGGGCAGTGGACTGTGTCAAAAGAGCAGAGTTTGGTGTCAGTAGGCCAGTGGATGGGTGTCATTAGTTTTTCCATTTTTATTATTTAAATTTCTTAAAATTTAATTTTTTTTATTTGTTTGTTTATTTTAATTTTTAGGATCCCCCTTAGGGGGCTTTGGTAAAATATCAGGGGTCTCAACAGGGTTAATCTGCAGCACATGGGGGTAATTCGGGTGTGCCAAGGCACACCCCGTGCACACACCTATGCTTAGATCATAAGCTCCTTGAAGGAAGGGACTGATGTGAATGTACAATATGTTAAGTGCCTTGTGAATTTTTGGCACTATATAAATACCTGTAATAATAAAAAATAAATATTTGAATTCATAACTTAAATGGGGTCGTAAACTTTGCCCAGAGGCCTTCTTTAAAACCTGACTCCAGGCACTCTTCCCCCAGCCTCCCCGCTCAAACCACCTATTACTAATGTGTTTGCAGATAAAGCAGCCAACATCCAGTAATACTTGCCCTATGATGGCCACTGGTCCTGCACGGATTACAGTGCAGTAATAATATCAGCAAGAAGGGTGGTAACAAGATCGGTCAGAGACCAGCACGAAGAGCAACTCCGGCACACCACTGCAGTAATATATTTTTACATGCAAAGCCTAAACTTTAACAGCAACCTCTCTCCATTATATTTCCCAGCTCTGCTCCTGTCTCTCTCTGAGTTTTTAGCATTCCCAACCACCTTGTGCGTTCAACTTCCCATGTTGCATTCTTCATTATGTAAAATAAATTACAAAATCTAGCAGATAGAATGGGACTCTCTCCCCTAGCATATGTGCACTCCCGGAATTTCTTATGACTTATAATGAAAAACTAGCTGACAGCTACTCTTGGAGGCGCTCCCTATCTTCTATTTATAGATTTTGGTACCTCTACAACGAGGACCTTTTCTGGGTGCAGCTGCGGAGAGCTCTTTACAATTAACACCATCTAATCCATATTGAACCTCTGAGCTCCCTTGTAGCTGCAAAGTGGACTTTTATTTAATTGTCATTTAAAAGCAGAAAGAGGACTCCTAATTTAGAAAAAACTATCTTTGTGTAGCACAAAGAATAGGTCTAAACATAAACCAAAGAAAAAAAAAAAGTTGACAGGTTTTACTGTAAATGTATTTTTACAGTGTCTACCTGACAAACATGTTACTAAATTTAAGAGATTACATACTTCAGGCACACAATTAGTATCACATAATTTTACCCCACCCTTTTTAAGACAGTACATTAAATGATTGTGACTCAGGGAGCTGCTAATATGGCCAAGGTGGGCTGAGAAATGAAGCATGTAGAGGAGAAGTTGCTGCTCAGGAACATGTATGATGCAAATTTTGCATCTTGTAACCACTGCCACTACATCTTAAAGTAATAGTAAACTCTCTGTTTATTTTTACCTACGGGTAAGTTTTATTATAAGCACTGTTTAGGAGATATTCTAGTGAGCAGCACCCGGTGACGTCACAAGCGCATGCACTTTGAAGGAACGGCACACCCGTACCGTTCCTTCAGAGCCCTGTGCCGCGACTCCTGTGTGCATGTGTGGGAGTGACATCATCGCGCCTTGGCCATACAATCGGGCACAGCCAGTGAACCTGTAAGGAAGACCGGGTGAAGATGGAAGCGTTTGCAGTGGCGACAGCGTGCCACTGGAGGGCTTAGTTTCAAGGCAATTCTTTCATAATGTGCTAGTATGTCTTTGCCTTGCATTGTGTTTTTTTTTTTTTTTAATCTACATTTATTACTACTTTAAATAGAATGGTGATCACCTAAAGAGACCTTGTTGCCAAATTTGCAGATAAAAAAAACGTCAGTCAAAACCACAGAAAAATCAAAATTAACTGCATGCTTTATTCGTTTGCTTCTAAACTTGCTAGCAAATGTAACTACTTTAAAAAATGATTTTCCTTAGCACAGCCCCCTACCTCTTTTCAAGGAGTGAAGGGGAATACTACAGAGGGTAACTTAAGTGACAGCTCTGAGTCTGTTAGGGCTGATGACATCACACCCAAGATGGTGGTGCCTAGCAGTAGTCTCAGGGCTTTTTGGTGTCTACAAGAGGTGGGCTTTTACAGGTAAATAACATGGCTAAAATATTTTTATGTGAAAAATTCACATAAAATCTTATAGGAAAACATGAGAAATGATTGGTCTGAAGACAGAGGGGCCAATTCAAGAGTTAAATATTGCATGATTATTTAACCACTTGCCGACTGCCGCGCGACTATTTACGTCGGCAGTCAGCCCCTCACAGGCAGAGCAACGTAGGGCTACGTCGCTAGCCTGTAAGGGTTTTGGGAGCGAGCGCACGCCGCCGGATGCGCGCTCCCGCTCAGTCACGGACCCCCCCGCGCGTGTGCCTGATGTCCGCCGGGCACTCGCGATCGTCCGTGACAGCGGGAGAAAGGCAGGCGGCTAGTGTAAACAAAGCCGCCTGTCAGTTCTCCCCTGTGTAAGAATGGTGATCAAACGGTTCTACTATGTAGGACCGTTGATCATTGTTCTTACACACACAGCCTCAGCCAATCACAGTTAGAAACACGCCCCTAGGACACACTTCACCCCTCCCTCTCCAATACAGTTAAGTCAAAAAAAATCGCAGATCGCCGCCATTACGCGTTAAAAAAAAAAAAAACAACAAAAATTACAAAAATCTTTCCCTTTGTTAGTAAACGCAATAACTTTTGCGCAAACCAATCAAAATACGCTTTTTGCGATTTTTTTTTTTACCAAACATATGGTAAAAAAAAATTGGCCTAAAATGTTAAAAAAATTTTGATTTTTACATTTTTTTGGGGGAATTTCATATAAAAAATGTGAAAAATATTCTTATTTTTGCAAAATTTACGCTCTTTTTTTGTTTATAGCGCATGATCAGAAAATCGCACAGGTGATCAAATACCACCAAAAGAAAGCTCTGTTTGTGGGAAAAAAAGGACGCCAAATTCGTTTAGGTACAGCGTCGCACGGCCGCGCAATTGTCCATTAAAGTCACGCAGTGCCGAATCGCAAAATAGGCCCTGGTCAGGAATGGGGTAAAATCTTCCGGGGCTTAAGTGGTTAAGATAAAATAATTAATGTGGTATTTCACTTATAAACATGCAATCTGCAGAAAAAAAATGTATGGTAAATAGCGCATTCATTTTTTTATTTTGTGGTATTTAATGTGTGTTTTTGCATATTATTGTACCATAGATAGTCTGCAGCGGGAGCTGAAACATTTAGCAGTGGTATTCCTACCACTGCTAAATGTTACAGTTCAGCTCAGAGTTGCTGGTTGTTCAGGAGTCAGCACCTGCCGGTATCCTAACAACCATAACTCATCTGCTGTCAGTGGGGATTCCACACTGACAGCAGAATGTAAGCAAACAAACAAACAATGGCATACCACATTGACCATTTTCATATCACATGAGATATTTGGATTTAATGTGTCATGCGACCCAAATATCTCATGCAATATCCTTTTGTTAATTGACCCTAGAGTCTCTTTAAGCAGAACCAGTGAGGAGTGATCTTTTGTAAGCATGTGAATATATTGTATATTCTAAATTTGTAACAGAGTAGTATTACTTATCAGGTATAGGTGGGTGTACTTTTTATACTTGTAGTACCTCCCTGTCAAAGCAGAAACATCAACATTGCATCAGGCTGTAAGGCCATCATGCGGTTGGCCTGTCTCCTGCCTCAGCTCAGGATAGATAACTCCGTCTAGGATGCTAGAGGAGTGTAGACCATCAATTAACAAACCTTTTGGCTTTCATTCAGTTTTTAATTGTCAGCACTGAGATGAGTCAAGAGCTTACAGCCTGACACTTCTGTTTTGACAAGGAGAGCATACAAGTAATTAACATTTAAATAACCCCGAGAGGTATGGCTGCACAATTGGAGATTCAGATTATTGGTGACTAGTTCTCATTAAGGCTGGCCTAAAGAATCTCTAATCACAAAGATGCTAGGATCAGTGATTCAGGTTGGCCATGCACCTGACCCAATTCAAGTTTGGAAGAAAGTAGCCTATTCTTGGTCCATTCAAGTATTTGGCAAATCCAGGCAGAATCAGATCCTTCATTAGTCCTAGATTGTACACACTTTGCAGTGAATACACTATGTGAGCAGGTAAAGATTGGCAGGAAAGTTGTTTGCTTCTTATACCTAGTCCCTTTATATATAAAAAATGCCTATAAGAACAGAATTTGGCTCTCGTTTAGCCTGGGTATGGGTGGACTTAGAAAAGCAAAGGCAAGACAGTTATAGGTGTGTCTCCTATAGCAGCAAAATAGCGACACCAAATTTTCAGGTGGAATTCTGAAAATTAAAACAAATGTGTTTTTTGTTAAGGTCACGTGTCACAACTTTTTGCTGATGGATTTACAGTATTTTATACAGGGATTAGTAGCCTTATAAGTAAATTATACACATTATATTCTGGTTGGTGTTATCGTGATTTTGTTTATATTTTAGAAATGTAGGTTCGTACCACCAGGTTGTCCTTCTTCTGGCTGCTCATATTCCTCAGTATCATCTTCTTCCTCTTCATCATCATCACAACCTACAACATGGCATAATGATTTCATTTCATGAAATACACACAACAGGATATACACAGTGGGGTTGATTTAAATAACTGGAGAGTACAAAATCTGGTGCCACTGTGCTGGGTAGCTTCTGACTTCAGCTTATTCAATTTGGCTTTGACAAAAAAAAAAAAAAAAACTGGAAGCTAATTGGTTTCCATGTACAATTGCACCAGATTTTTCACTCTCAAGTTTTAGTAAATCAACTCCAGTGTCCCTAATGATATCTAGCAACAGTAATTAGCACCCCCACCCTCTAGGTTACAACTCTGTTTTTTCACGTATTAAGGCCCCTTTCACACTGTTCACTCCATCGGCGGACTCCATTTTTCTCAGTGGGAGATCGATCCATCGATCCCCCGCTTATAATGCAGATGGCAGCTCCATCTTCGCTCTGTGTGCGGAGACAGAGCTGTCAGATCCCCGCTGGACTCTATGGGGGAATCGGATGAGAACGGACCGCCTGTCCATTCTCATCCGATCCCATCCGATCTGATCCACCAGACGGATGGAAAATAGGGTTTTCATCCGTCCGGATTTGACGGACAGGATCGGATCGGATGGCAGCGGGTGTCAGCGGACATGTCTCCGCTGACATCCGCTGCCCCATAGAGATGCATGGGGCATCCGTTCAGATCCACCTGAAAAACTGACAGGCAGATCTGAACGGTCCACATGTGTGAAAGGGGCCTTAACCAGGTTTACTCCAGGTAAACAGCTAGATACACAGTTGAAATACATATAAGGAAGCTGTTTTACCTGCATAAGGATTTGTATTTCTATCTATTTAGTTCTGGGATTTACAGGGACAGAGACCTGATTTTCTCTGCTGCATTGCAGTAACATTTACAGGTCTTTTCTCCACCCCACCCCATGACTGGGCAGTGCAAAGAAAAGCAGCAGACTGATGACCTCAACTTTCTTGTCAATCTGCTCCCTCCTACTATCAGCATAGGCCCCCATTCACACCAGTGCAACTTGTCATGCGATTTGACAGTTCCAAAAAATGTTAAAGCCGCATCAGTGTGAACCAGGGCTAAACCTTGGACTGCAGCACAATCCCTTCTGCTGCTTCTCCCTCAGTCTGACTTCTGCAGCACTGGGACTGTCAAATCCAGGTACTTGCACTGCTTACATTTAGAAAAATATTTATGAATATATAATGCAATTTATAAGCTGGATTTATTTGTGTCATTTATAACTGGTTGAAGTTCAGCTTTAAATATATTAACACTGTATATACAACTCATATCACAGCAACACGCTTACCTGTATTAAAATCAATGTTTCTTAGGCAATCAAGAACATGTTCAGCCTCCAAAGTAAATTGGTCCATGCTCTCAAAATCAGATTCTGTTTTCTCCAACTGACTACCCTTAGAAGCATCCATAATCCTGCAAAGATAGAGATGGTGTTGAGTATGCTATGGGCATTCCATTCAAACTCACTGACTTTTGAAGACTTAGATGGATGGGCAATCAACAATAATGCAACTTGGCTTATATGACAATTACAACTGGAGATGGAGCTAAAAAAAATTGGGGTCTCTTAATTTAAGGAAGATGTTTTTTCACCTTCTGTGAATTGAAGGGAAAGATCAATAGTGAGGATAAAGATAGCAATAAAAAAAAACTAAATCTGATAAACTTTTTAAATCATTTGCACTACAAAAACTACTTTATATTGTGCTTTTTTATTTAGGTACAGCATACAGTATTGCATTACCATATCCAAAACTCTGCTTACCTTTTAATAAGCTGTTTGGATTCCTGGAAAAGAGGAAAGGAATAAAAGATTTAACAACTTAATTAATCAAATATGACAGCATATGTTGTATATGACAATTTAGAGTGCACATAAAACCCAACATTTTCTTTGTTTTGGAAAAAGTAGGGAATGGTTATATCCCCTGTGATGTTTGCTTTTCCAACAGGCCTGTAGGGAAGATTTCCTTTCTTCTCCCACAGATCCAACAGGTTGTAAGCGGAGAAGCCCCTCAGTGTGGAAAGACCGTTGTCACTTGAACAAGTATCTGCTTTGGAAGGTTCCTCTCACCACATGTTCCAGTGAGAACACTAAAATTTTGGTTGCATCATGATTTTTTGTCCAATTGATATGAAGAGAAGTGTTGGCTATATATACTGTATGTACATACAGTAAACCCCCGTTATATCGCGGTTCAGTTTTCACTGTCCCGATATTTTGCGTTTTTTTTTTCTGTAAGACCTATTACTATTGCTTTATTAATTAAATCATTGTTAATTAAATATTTTTGTTTTTTTCCATTGATCTTACTCTGTCTCTCAGTATCTTTTATGTGTTTAAATGTGTTTCTATTATTTTAAAAGTGTGTTTAAAGACCCTAAAATGTTTTTAAAAGTATAGTGAAAATTAGAAAAATATGCCTAGGGTGTATTTAAATAGGGTATTCCTTTTTTTTTTCAAATTCCATATTTATTAAGGGTAAAAAGGCATACACAAGCAACAAGAACAGTGAATCGAAATACATCCGAACATCAAGGAAACTTTGGAGCAGAAAACAGGGATTATGCGGATATAACAGTATGCAATACAGGACGATACACAGTTATTATAAGTATCTGCAGGATAACAGGCCCCAAGGGAAGAACCCCACCCCCATCGGCATCTGTCTTATGGCCGGTATACAGGAGTGAGGAGGGCATCCCATGGGACCAGCCACCCCAATAGACCCCAAAAAGAGGCAATGATACGTATGCCGTAAGGGAATGGGAAAGATTTTCGTAGAATAAATAGGGTATTTCAATTTCGCGGATTTTCACTTATTGCGGGTGGTTCTGGAACATCACCCTAGTGATGGAGGGGGGTTTACTGTAGATAAAAAGATAGATACTGACTAAAAGACATAGAACAACCATTACACCACACAGCAAGAAAAAGTTGTAATGTTTAATTCTAATATTAAAATATGATACATACTATTCTATCATGTGATGGCATTATAATAGAAGCTGTAGGGTCCTTTTATTTATATGTTTGACACTGGCATCGTAAAGACTCACCAATAGGAAGGTAGCATGGCCTGCCTGTTCAGAAGCCTGAAGTGCATTTTGCAACAAGTTGGAAGAGGTCTGAATTTGCTCTTGATAGCTGGTAATGAGGGTGCGCACAAAATCAACCTTCTCCTCCTCAGCTTGTGTTATCCTTTGTACAAGAACAGCCTTCTTTTCTTCGAGGACTCTGCTCATTTCTTCAAATACTTCATTTAAAGATTCCTTCTTCTTTTGACTGTTCTCCTATATTGTCATGAAAAAATATTTTCTTAAGATCTGAGAACTTGGTTCTACATATTGGCCATAATTAGTATCACAGTAGGGTAGATTTTTTAAAACTGGCCCACCCAGAATCTGGTAAGGTGTGCATGGTAGCTAATCAGATTCTAACCTAAACTTGTTCAATTAAGCTTTGGCAATAAAACTTGGAAGCTGATTGGTTTATTGAAAAAATGTGCCTGATTTTGTACTCTCCAGCTTTAGCAAGTAAACCCCATGGTGACCATGCAATGTATGTTTCTTTAGAATACTCATAGATATAAGACATGGTTCTGAAGAAAAAGGTATCTAGAACTCAAACATTCCTTCATCTAAAAAAAGATCATACAAAGGCCTCTTACATTTGAAGATCTCCATAATAATCAGTCTGTAAAACTAGATGTTTTTTTCCTTTTTCTGCTGGCTGAACAACTTTTTTTCAAAGGTCTATGTATCAGTTTTAAGGATGAAGCAAAGACAGAATGCTCCATTGTATTCCAGTTGAAGGTACTTTCCCCTGCCCAATTCAGCAGCATTGGGTTCCTGAGCAGCCTATCACCAAGCATCAGTGCTCTCATGTGAGAAGAGGGGGTAGTAAGTCACATGGTACATGAATTACTAGACCAGAAGTCTCCAAAATGTGGCCTGGGGGCCAGATGTGGCGCTTTTCTTCCTTTTTTCTGGCCCTTGGGGCACTATTCCTTCCACTCAAAGAAGGCACCCTTTGTCCCACTGACACCAATGATGAGGCACTATTCCTTCAACTGACCCCAATAATCGGACACTATTCCTTCCACTGACATCAATGATGAGACACTTTTCCTCTCACTGACACCAGAGATGGGGGAACTAATGGCGCTTTTCCACTGCATGGAACCGAACGGTTCGGCTCGCTTTTGTGCTTTTCCACTGCTGGTACCGCATGGTACGGTGTAGGAACGGTTCGGTACGGTACGGTACGGAGGCACTTTTCCACTGCATGGAACCGAACGGTACGGCTCTCTAAAACAGTACCACCTCGATTGTGGTTCCAAGAGGTACCATACCGGTACCATATCCCACAATCCTTTGCATGCAGTCACTACTAGCCACTGATTGGTCAGAGAATTGTTGTTATCCCACCCACTTAACTTTAGTACTACTTTAGTGGAAAAGCAAACCATACCAAACCGTTCCAAAACATTCCAACACCGTACCATGCGGTACCAGCAGTGGAAAAGCAAACCCGGCCAAGCAGGGCCAAGCAGGGCCGAGTAGAGCCGAGCCGGTACTTGCAGTGGAAAAGTGCCATAATTCTCCCACTGACACAAATGATCGAGCCCTATTCCTTCCACTGACACTAATTATGGGTCACTTTTCCTCCCACTGACACCAATGGTGTAATTTTACTTTTTTACTCCCACTAACCACCAAGCCTATGGCATGATTTAATCTCATTGATGCCAGGGAATATTCTACTCCCACTGGCTACAGTCGGGCCCCCTAAAGTTTTAAGGGCAATAAACTGGCCCTTTGTTTTGAAAGTTTGGAGAGCCCTGTACTAGACACTAAAATAAAGGTATGTGAAGCTGTGGAGGGCAGCAATTATGTGGACCTTTTGCTCTGCCCTGAGTTTGTAAAACACACGTGATTGCACACAATATGCATGTACCCTTCAATATCTGGAAACACCATTTCACTAATACATGGCAACATTTTATGTATATTTTGTGGCTTATTTCTAAATATAATTTCTACTTGTTTTAAAATGATCTTTCGTATGAATGGAGATGAGGGGATCCACTCTGAACTGCCCATTTATGCCATATATAGTGACTTTTGCAAAAGAGTCTATAGAATATACATTTGTGGGTCTGAATGCAGTGTAACACATATACTTTACCTTTACAGTTTTACATAACTCTTCCAACTGGCCAAGGATTGACTGAATTCTGTCGTTACCAGCAACCAGCATCGATATGCAGTTGCTAAGCTCTGTCTGTGAGGGAAAAATAATCAGCAGATAACTACATTGCTTTCTTCAATAAATAATAATAAAAGGCAAAGCAGATAGTGCAATAGTAAAAATTATACGTATATAGTACCTGACAGCAGTCAATCTGAATTAACTGCACTGGCATTAGACCAGATATAGATACATTCTAGTTGGTTGCTATGAGCTGCTCCATAAATAAAAATAATTAGAAAAAGATTTTCAAGAGCTTTCTTCATTATTCTGGAGGTAGTCGTTGGCCTGGAACAAGCTTGCAGCCAGTGTTTCTGGTCAGTAATTGAGTAGGTACTAAAACAAGAATTTTACTACTAAAGCAATACCACCATATTGATTTCCTGTTGGTAGTCTCATTGATTTTACACCACAGGTAGGTTCTTTAAATGTGTTTATTTATTTATTTATTTTGGATGGCAGAATAGAGTAATAACCTCTACATAACTATGTAACTCATGTAAATGGTTTACCAAATTTCTCCCTATTTAGACAATAGAATACGTTTCTTACACTTATAAATGCATAAATGTATTATTGTTTATTGTAAGGGTATAGTTTAGTGATACCTAACCTTTAAAGTATTATAAAAGACACAGACTAATGGGCACTGAATATGGAGATAATAGAAAGAGTTCAAAAAGCATAGCCAAAATAAGATGTTTTCAGTTGTTGAAAATGAATGTTGCACAACCTATAATAGCGTTCATCTCAAATATCCCACTCCAACCTGTTGTGCCCTCACACCCCCACACAGCTGTGGCCCTATGAGACTTGGCTGCAGCCTCAACACTTTCTAAATATAACAGGTGACCTGCCTAGGCTTTACTTATAAATAAAAATCCACTATTGATGTAGAGAACAAGTGCTGCAGCACAGGCAGCAATAAAGAACCAAAAGATGTTAGCTATAAGAGCCGGTTCACACTGAGGCGATCCGACTTGCCGGGGAGACCTGTGAAGTCGCGGTGCACAGCGCGCACCATGACCTTGGAGCGACATGCATGGACTTCATATCATTGAAGTCAATGCAGGTCGCCCCAAAGTAGTACAGGACCCTTTTTCTAAGTCGGACCGACTTGTGTCGCTCCTATTAGAACGGGTCCTGTGCTAATCTATGGCAGGCGACTTGTCAGGCGACCAAGTCGCCTGACAAGTCTCCCCAGTGTGAACCGGCTCTAAATGTCTTACCTGGCAGGCTGACATAGCCCAAAAACCCTCAAAAAATACCTTATAAAATGAGTAATGTTAAATCTTAATCAATGTATGCAACATATAAAGTCTTATAATTCCTGTTTGAAATGCATTGCATGCTAGATGGCATGTATCTATCATTTTTTCATCATTCTGTATGTACATTGTGAAAACATACTGCAAATGCTGTATACTTAAAGGGAAACTTCGCCCAAAAAGGGAAAGTTCCGCTTCGCGCCCCCCCCCCCCCTGCCCTTCAGCTTTATTTTTTGGGGGGGGAGAGCAGGTACCTGGTTTTGACAGGTACCTACTCCCACTTCCACCCCAATCGCCTAGGTCAGAGATGTCAAACTCAATTTCATCATGGGCCGCATCAGCATTATGGTCGCCCTCAGAGGGCCGGTTCTATCTGTAGCCCACCGCTATCAGAAGTCAAGAGCCCCCACACTCCCTTACATCACAGTGCATCCCCTTTACCACGTGCTGCTTCTGAGAAGAAGATGGAGGCAGAGCTGGGAAGCAGCAACTGTAGGATCGGGAAGAGGGCTGGAGTCAGCTGCTGGAGTCTGCTAAATGCTGAGACCAGTGGAGGCAGAGATGAGGGGTGCTGCAGCTGCACAGAGAGGTGCAGGATCTGTAGGAGGAGTTGTGTCCTCCTCTCTGCTGCCAACTGCTAAGTTGGGGGGGGGGTGTTCTTCTCTGCAGCTGCAGGGGGAAGCACAGGATCTGGCAGAGGAGTTCTGTCCTCTCTGCTGCTGTCTGCTTTGACAAGGTGGGGGCAGAGATGAGGGAGATTCAGCAGCTGCAGGAGAGATGCAAGGGCCACATGTAATGGCCTGGAGGGCCGGATTCGGCCCGCGGGCCTTGTGTTTGACACCTGTGGCCTAGGTGATATGAGCGAAGGTTTGGCCCACTCTCGCTTTGCCCGCAACCTTCTTGGACATGTCACAGGTCCCAGAAGGCTGAAGGACCATTCAGAAAGTGCAGTGCAACTCGCACATGTGCAGTGGGAGGCTGGCTGTTATGTTGCAAGAAGTCATAGCTGATTTCTGATACTAAACAACACGCCAGTGCTGGGGACCAAATACTGGCGAAGAACCGGCCTGGGGGAGGACAGAGCTGGATTCTTGGACAGGTAAGTGTCCTATTGTTAAAAGTCAGCAGCTACAGTATTCATTTGAAGACCACATGGGCATAGGCAGAACATACAGAAACCTTGTATATAAGCCCATTAACAACTATGTATATTGTATCACATGATCAGTAGAAGTCTTTATTCAGAAAGGGGCAATTTATTGTACTACGCACTATGTTGTCATTGTTCACTGCTTTGGCTAGATTGAGAAGTGCTTCTAAAATTCCATGGCCATATGTTTTACAGTAATCTTTTGGTGTATTTATAGCCCTCAGCCTCTCACCTTTTGATTTTGGAAAATATTCTGGAGGGGAGACACTTCACAGTCTTTATGGGCACCAAACACTTTACACATGGAACATGTAGGTACTTGGCATGTGACACAGTAAATGTTTATTTTCTCATCTTCATGCTTTTCACACATTGGATGGTTCTCCTGTTTCTTCTCAGGTCGACTAATCACATATAAGCAAAAAAAAAAGCAGCATGAAGATCAGAAGCATATTCATGACTATACCAAAACATTACTAAATAACAAAGTAATCGAACAGACATTTACATCAATTTCCTGGTTTAGATATGCTAGCAGGGCGTGCCCAGTGGATGGCACCTTGAAAGTCTGAAAAATTCACATACTCCATTGAAATTTATTTTATTTACACTCACTGGCGTAAATCATTTTCTCATCGCTGCTCACCTGTAGTCCTGTTTGTAGATATCTATTATATTTTCTACAAGTAGGTTTCTTTGCAGCCCATAAACTCCATGGCGGTCTAAAATAACTTCATGACGACATGTTGGGCATCTAAATTTTCCCCCAGACACAGAAGTTCGTGTTGGCCAATATGGGTTGCCAGCCTACAGTGACAGAACTGTTAACAGCTTGCCAATAATTGATCTTAAATGTCAGAGCAACAATAAAATGTTACATAATACAACTAAACAACAAGAGGAGTATTGGTCCTACAATACAAATTATAGAATTGTAAAACAGAATATGGAATGAAAAATTACGAATGTATGTGACTAAAAATATTACAAATGTTCCATTTTAAACAGATTAGCTCATGCTTAAAAATGAGTAAGAGTGTGTTCTTTACTTCTGCATAAATGTAAAGGACAAAAATACCAATATTCTACTGCTGTCGTGATTATGCAACTTAAAGTACAAGTATTAAGAGCATAGATGAGGAAGCAGAGCAAATGTCCCCTTACCTGGAACACATCGTTGGCACATTTCCGACACAGGTTGTGCTGGCATGGCAAGATCACAACGGGTTTCTGGAACATTTCAAGACAAATAGGACAAATTAGCTGTTTCTCTAAGCTATCCATGGGACTATTGTCCCGGATAATGGCTGAATTGTAATCCATTCTGGTTTATAGTCCCTTCCAAATATGTTTCTCTTTTCCCAGTTATCTGTAGGTCTTCTTAGCTCTGTTCCTGTATGCACTTGTCTCTCTCAACTTGTTCTGTATGCAGTATTCTTCCCTGAGGTCCTTCTTGTGGGTTGCTCTTGAATGGCCTTGTATAATTCTCTCACACCAAGATTAGCTGGTGTTTGCTCCACTGCTGCTCAGATACATCCTATATATAACTTGTGTGCCGGTCACATGCATTTGGTGGGGACAGACATGTCACACATTCCTTTTGTCCTGAAGGGTCAAGTTTCCTGTGGTCCCTGAAAGTTTGCAGAGCTGTCACATGGAGCAATGAGTAATCTGCCGGAGCTCATTCTGTAAACAGAATCACTTTTGTAAGATGTGGATTTATGTTTTCCAGGAGAGGCATGAAAACAAACACACACATTTTCCAGAAAGTCCTAGATAGCAGACACCTAAGCTCCAGTGCCCCAATGTAATATTTCTGTATGTTTCTACAACCTAGGACATCTAAATATTGATCTTCACATTTGATTGCAAATGGCTTTTAGGATCTGAACTTAATTAGTTTTCAGAATATAAACACATAGGCAGGCTGTACATTTACTTTACTTACTGTACTTTATTTACTTTAATTACTGTACATTTTCCAGACGTCAAACATTTTGAAAGAGGAGACTCAAACTGATAGAGGACAGTTGAAGATTTTAAATGGTGCTCCTAATGATGTACCTACCATATTTTGTTGTAGCCTGTAATTTAAATCACCCGAATCAAAATAATAGACAACGGTCATTTTGGCTTGTATATAGATAGATATTCTGGATTGTGAATACGTAAAATGAATTAAAACTGCACAGCGTCTTTTTTTTACACATTGTGTTGCTCAGATTTTTTAGATACCTGCAGGTGCTTGCATCAGTGTTTCTCAACCAGAGTACCATTTGGCATCCCCTGAGGTGCCGAAAGCATGAGACCAAGTTTGCCCTGAATGAGAGAGGACTCGGGATGTAATGGGGAGACTTTATCATGGGGGTACTGTAATGTGATGGGGGTGCCTCTGACTTTGGGATGGGGAGACTCTGTGGTGATAGGGGACCTCTGATGTATATGGCCACTTTGATATGTAGGGGGACTTCTAATGTGATGGGAGGACCTCTGATGAATGAGGGCTTCCGATGTGAAATTCAAGGTGATTGGTTGCCTTGTCCCAAGCTCAGGTTTCCAATTGGTAATGGTAAGTAATATTTGTTTATTATATTTTAGACTGGATTGTGCATACTTTTTCATACTTTTAAAGGGTATTGCGAACTACTTTTAAAGGGTATTGCATAACTACTCACCTCTCTGATGGGGATGGAAACTATTATACACACCTAGAAAGGTTTACTTCAAAACATCTCTGCGTGCCCAGGATGGTTGCCTCACCATCTGCCCCAACAGCGGATAAAGCACTTTAGAAATATAAATTAATCAATTTAGAAAATTAAAGCCCGCACAGAGGGGCTTCCCTTTTGTAACCAGGATGTGCTGCAGCTCTGATCTAAACTCATGGATAAGGAGGGGCTCCCACCACTGAAATGGCCGCCCACAGGGCTCCACTGTCATGGCCCCTGGACTACACAAACATGGCTGCCGTGTATAGGAATACACAGGCTACAAAAATGGCGGCCTTGCGTGGCACCACGAGGCATACAGGGACCAAGAATTGGAAGACTATGCCTCAAGGTCAGATCCAGGCAGAACGGGGTGCCCTGGCGGGAGCCCCCACCAGGTACAAACCCCCCCTGCACAGTGGATCGTCCAGTCGCCAGTAGTGCACCCCCGGCCCCCAGTCGCCAGTTAGCGCCCTGCCACCATCCCAGCCCAGTGACCAGACCACCCAACATCCCCAGTGTATGTGGAGGGGGGGGGGGCAGGCTGAGGGACTCTGCAAAAGTATCAGCAGTATCAGATCCATGATAGGGCACAATCATCATTTTTTTTTCCAATCACGGATCTGACGCTGCTCTGTGTCCTGATTGGGCAAATCCTTCATTGCTTCAGCCAATAAGGGTTCACGATCCACTATGCGGCACGCAGTGCATTGTGGGGCGCTTGGCGGGCCTACCAAACGGTCAAATGCCCCAACAATTCAGGTGTTTACCAAACGGGCAAACAGCCACTGTTTGGCCCAAACTCATGCTCGGGCCGAACTGTTCGCCCAACACTACCCACAAGCCAGGTTTTTTTTTTTTTAAACTTCTTTTTATCAATTTTATCAATCAAACAACAAGATTTATTACAGAATGAGTTTTATTACATTACATTACAGAAAAATACTGTGCACAGTATCTGTAAAAGTCCCCATAGATCCTGTAAAGATAAGGCAGAACAAGAATAGGAGCGACAATACACATTCATGAACATGCCTTAATGAATGAAGATGGCAGTGCTACAACATAGTTTGCTTACTCAACATAATACAAGAAACACAGCAGTAATAGCAAATGGTGGTCAAAGTTATACCCATTCCCCTAAGTGGAGTGTAGACGCAGGACGGACCCCACCGTGCCCACATACCCCACTCAATTAGACCAGAGTAGAGCCACACGTGTCAGCCAGGTCAACCCATTCACCCCAAATCTTCAGAAATTTTTTTGGACAGCCCCTGGCTTCGTATGTCAATTTATACAGAGGTAGAACATGGTTAATCGGGTTCTTCCAGAGGTCAAGTGGAATCCTGTCCGTACATACCCACTGCATCACCACAGTTTTTCTGGCGTAAAACAACAAAAGTCTAAGAAACTGTTTTTGGTGAGAGCGAAGATCAACATCACAGAGAATCCCCAATATGCACCACTTAGGATTGCAGACATTAGGGAGGCCCAGGGATGCCGAGAGGAAGTGCGTAACCCGAGACCAAAAAGGCCTGATTTTTGGACAGCTCCACAACATATGAAGTAGATCCCCTCGATCTCCACTGCATTTATGACACTCCGGAGTGGGTCTCTGTTTCATCATAAACAACCTATAAGGTGTATAAGTTCTATGAAAAATACGTAATTGTATCAAAAGCTCCCTGGCAGATATTGGAGTCTTAAAATATACCTCCAGCAACTCCTCCCAGTCATCGTCCGAAAGATCCGGGATGTCTCTCATCCACCCGGCCCTGATGGCCTCCAGTCTAGACGGCACACTACCAATGAGAACACTATAGTAGGAGCTAGTTAATTTGGTGTGCTCATCCCGCAACAACTCCTTTTCCATAGGAGAGTTGCAGAGAGAGACAGTGCCGGGCCCAAATTGGGCTAAGGCCGCATGTCGCAATTGGAGATAGCGGTAATGCCAAGAGCCGGATATCCGAAAGTCCATCCAGAACTGGTGAAATGTCTTAAAAATTCCCTCCTCAAATAGTTGATGAGCATACTTCAGGCCAAGCTCTGCCCACTGCGCCGCATCTTGGGACGCGGAGAATTGAGGCAAACTAGGATTACACCACAAGGGCTGATTTGGAGAAAAGAGGCCCGGAGATGCCGACAACAGTGTCTCACACCTGATATAAATCTTCCGAGAAGATGTCAAAAGTGCTGTACCCTCAAAGGCCGCAACGCTGCACCTGTAAATAAGATTAGCGAGTGTCTCATATGAGGAAACTACCGCAGCCTCGACAGCCGTAGCCGCATTGCCCCTCTGAGGGAAGAGCCAACCATGAATATGTACCAATTGTGCTGCATAGTAATGGCAAGGCCCCCCAACTTCACTGGTTGTTGTAACGTAGCAATGGAAAGTCTAGGCGCCTTCAGGTACCACAAGAAACCTGAAATAAGGAGTCAAGTTCCTTAAAAAACTTATTTGGTATGAACACCGGGGAGTTGGCCAAGTGGTACAAGAATTTGGGCAACATAACCATTTTAAACAAATTAACCCTTCCGGTCAGAGTTAGTGGCAGATGCTTCCAGTGTTCCAACTTAGACCTAAAAATAGTCAGGCAAGGGAGAAGATTATTGGTCAAATATAAGGATATGGGCTGCTGGACCTGAACTCCCAGGTATCGGAAGGAAAAGTGAATTTTAAGGGGCAGCCCTCCGGCAGAGAGAGAGGGGTGTCCATATCTACTGGAAACAGGCTGGATTTAGACCAGTTGACCCGAAAACCGGAGAAAAAAAACGAAATTTTGGACGAGTTGAAGTACCTTCATAAGCGAAGTTTGAGGATCAGTCAAATATAGCAACATGTCATCTGCATAAAGAGAGACTCTCTCCTCCAGGGTCCCCACACACATCCCGCGGACATCTGTGGAAGTTCTCAACAGCTGGGCCAGAGTTTCTATGGCAAGCACAAAAAGTAAGGGGGATAAAGGGCAGCCTTGCCGTGTACCTCTATGTATTTGCAAGGGACTAGACACCACCCCATTCACCCGAATACGGGCTAGTGGTTGATCGTATAGGATCCTAAGCCAGGCAAGGAAGCCCTTCCCAAAGCCAAACCTCTCCAATACGTAGAACAGATACGGCCACTCCACAGAGTCAAAAGCCTTCTGTGTGTCGAGTGAGAGAACCACCCTAGGCAAAGGAGAGGGATTCGGAGTCTGAAGATTAGTAAACAACTGAGGAATATTCGTATATGCAGAGTGCCCTGGAATAAAACTGGTCTGATCTATCCCCACTATAGAAATAATCACCTTATTAAGCCGTAACGCAAGAATTTTGGTAAGGATTTTAAGTTCAACATTAATAAGTGATATGGGCCGGTAGGAGTCACAATACAGTGGGTCCTTGTTGGGTTTAGGAATTAAGACTATAAGGGCCTCACGCAGCGAAGGGGGCAGGAAACCCCCATCAAATATTGTTTTAAAGAGCACCAAAAGCCGTGGCAGCAATAGCTCCCTGTGATGTAAATACCATTCCACTGGGAAGCCATCAGGGCCCAGAGTTTTATGCTTCAGAAAGGTCTTAAGGGCCATCTCCACCTCTTCCAGAGTGAAAGGAGCATCAAGACTAGTACTCTGGTCAACGCTAAGGGTGCGAAACGGGATAGAATCTACATAGGCATAAAGTTAGGGAGGGGTATAGTGAGCCTGAGAGATATAGAGATCTGAGTAGAATCGATGAAAGGCGCAGAGAATAGCGTTCGTAGACGAGAGGGAGTGACCTAGATGATCAAAAATGACAGGGATAGCAACCGGTTCCGGAACGGGGCTGGCCAAGAAGGCCAGCAAACGACCGTTCCTGTCCCCGGTCTCAAAGATGCGTTGAGACTGATAGAGGAGACGCTTCTGAGTCCTCTCCACCAATTCCAACTCATAAGCCCGCTGCGCCGCCTTCCACAAACTACAATTCTCAGGAGTGGGATCTAAAGTATAGGCCCGTTCGGATCCACTCAAAGCATCCGCCAATTCCTCAATATTAGCCGCTACGGCCTTCTTAAATTTAGCAACTCCTTGCATATATGCCCCATGCAAAACCGCCTTAGAAGCGTCCCAACAGGTAAGGTCAGCTACCCCTTCCGCATTCTCCACCCAGTAATGGGACATAGCAGTAGCACATTCAGCCGAAACCATCGGTTCCACGAGCCAATAAGGGCTCATACGCCACACCGACCTGGACGGCTGTCTGGCCACTACCAGTGTCATCACCAGGGGTGAATGATCTGAGATCGCTCTGGGCAGGTATGCCACCTCCGAAAGTGTGGGAAGAACCTCAGAGGAGACAAACCACATGTCCAATCTGGAGCACAAGCCAGGTTTACCTGAACAAGCCTGGTAACCACCAAAACCGCAGCCTTCACTATGCAATTTTTGTAAACCAAGTTCCAAAAATAGAGGCCAATGTCTGAAAGAGGATTGGCATCCCTTTTATAGAGGCCTTGAAATTCATTGATCATTGATTGCTCATTGATGGACACAGCTCTTCATCTTCATGACCGTAGGGTTATGCTGCCCCCCTACAGGAGTAGGACACTAGGCAGAGAAAAGCTTAAGCACACCTATGGGGCAGTCCCTGGGGGTATACTTCCACTTCCTGCTATAGGTTTTCAGTTTTGTAACAAGCAGTGTAAGAAGAAAACAATACAACTCCACACAGGCATGGATGCTGTGTCTGTCAATGAGCATCAGAGAAATTAATTTTACGGTAAGCCAAAAATCCCATTTTCTCTTTTGTTCATTGACGGACACAGCTCTTCATATTTATGACAATAGGGACGTCCTAAAGCAGTGTCAAACATGAGGGGTGGGAACAGCAGAAAAAAACAAACTTCCCAAAGGCTAAACATAGCCAACTAGATAATATGGAGCTCAACTGAGGACAACTGGAGCTCACCTGAAAAAAACACCCTCAAAGAGGACAAATCCTCTAAACAACAGCCTGCAAAACTTTGCGGGGAAAAGAAGCATCCGCAGATGCCAATATATCCACTTTATAAAACCTTGTGAATGTGTGCACAGATGACCAAGTGGCCGCTTGCAAAATTTCACCACTGACGCCTGATGACGGAAGGCCCAGGAGGCACTAAGTGCCCGAGTAGAATGCGCCCTGACAGGGAAAGGAGGAACCTGACCCCTAATAGAATAAGCCTGAACCACAGTCTGCCTGATCCATCTGGAAATGGTCACAGCAGAAGCAGCCAGCTCCTTGCGAGGTCTATCCGTAAGGATAAACAGTGAGTCTGATTGTCTAAACTACTCCGTAGCTGCCAGGTACACCCTGATTGCCCGAACCACATCCAGGGAATGCAAAGCAACTTCCCTAGGATATTTAGGCTTAGGACACAGGGGAGGCAACACAATGTCTTCATTCAAATGAAAATTGGAGATTACCTATGGGTGGTATGAAGGGCATAGTTGGAGAACCACCTTATCCCTGTGAACAACTAGATAAAGTGAACGGCAAGACAGCGCTGCCAGCTCAGACACCCTGTGCGCCGAAACAATAGAAACCAAAAAGGCTACCTTCTGGGACAACGTAAGCAGAGGAATCTCCCAAATATTTTCAAAGGGAGGTTTCTGAAGAACAGACACTACCAAAGTTCCAAAAATAGGATTGCAAAGGTGGGTTTTGGGGATCCCCACTGTTTTGAGACAATAACTTCAAAGAAGGCAGGAAAGGGGAACACCCTTGCCGCTTTGGAGGACTTGTGGGTGACAAAGGTGACCCGCGCCTCTGACACTGCATTAGTCACATCTTCCAAATGTAAGGTTTCTTGCACTGATACAATCAGTGCATCCACTAATGCCTTTTCAGCGCGGTTAGAGGAACAGAGGAACTATCCTCACTATTTGAGCATGCAGGGTGCATGGACGCAGACCCCGAGGGGTAACTGGCATCCGTAGAGGCTGATTCAGACCCTGGATCTGAAGAGACAGAGGAAGCAGGTGAAGGTGGGGGGGGGGGGAGGGGTAACTTTTTGGGAACCTGTTTGCCTAGGACTAAATCCACTTTGGACACCAAGGACTTCAGGACCGCCACCAGTGCAACCAGTTGTGGGGCCCCAGAGGAGAGTGGATCAGGTGGTGAAACATTTTTAATTGACTCCATGATGAATAGGGAAAGCTGCACCAAAGTGAAAAAAACACACTGTAAGGGACACCCCACCGTGCTGGTCACACCACAAGGCTCAGCACAGCACTACTGCTGAATAGCAGCAAGAGGGAGCCCCAGGCACTCACCACTACCAGGCAGTTCAAAGGAAGCTTCTGCACAGCGCTCAGCGATCAGTAAAAGACATGTCTAGCTATGAGCACTAGAGGCCGAGGACTTCCCACCTCCAAATCACTGCCCATCTGAGCTCCAAAAACATGGCCGCCGCTATTTTCAATGGGAAACCATAGGAAAATGGCCGTTGAGGCTACACAAACATGGCCGCCGATCAGTAACTAACCAGGCTACAAGAAAATGGCGGCTCCTGGGGGTCCCCGGGGGGGGGGGGGATCAGGGTCACAAGGCTGGAAAAAAGGTACCAATAGGGGGTAGGGGGCCCAGGCAGGGGCCTCCACCAGGCCCATCCCCCGCAAGGAGCTATCGTTGTGGATGCCGGTGGCGCGCTCCCCCCCCACCCCTATCACCAGTGCTCCACCCCAACACACCTCAAATAGGTAAGTCCACCCCCCCGGGGGTAGGAGGGGGGTGAATAAGCAGATGGGGGGCCACAGGCCACATAGACCACTGACCTGGAGGGAGCGGGGACTCGATTGGAAAGGAGGGGAACCCTGGGGGTCCAGTCATCCCAGGGAGGGGCCCACATCCACCCCAAAACCCACCAGGGGTAGAGGGGGGACAGCTACTTACCACACCAGGAACAGGATGGGCACCGCTCCATCGTAATGTGGGTGCTGTCGGCCATGGAGGAAACGATGCGAATCAGACCGAATAAAATATATAAGAGAGAATTTCCGCGCTAATGTGACAAAAAAAGTGACTCTAAATAAATATAAGCAGCTGGCACAAAATCAACTAACAGTGATCCATAAATACAATATATCCAAAAAGTGCAGCGCTAAGGATAAGTGAGAAAATATAAATGATGATAAGGCTCCAAAATCATAAAAAAAGGGGTAGTGTCCAAATGAATTTAATACAGTCCCAACAACAGGTGCAGAAGTATAAATCCACATGCAGGGTATTCAAAGAAAACTCTTTCCGGTGACACCAAGGAAAAGTGTGAGAAGGGGACACCTCTGTGCACGGGTATAGCAAGCAGCTTACCGGAACTCCGTGGCTGCTCAATTTAACTCAGACCGAAGCCAGTTTGTATGCGCCTTTGCGAGACATTTAACTCACAGGCCAGCCCTCGTCCAGTGGGGCTATGTCACGGCCGACCTAGCGTGGAGCTGCGGTCTGCACGCGTTTGCTGGCCGGACTGGGGGGACCCTAAGGATCTATATTATCCAGTTTGTCGCCCAGTCCAGCAGCTGATAGTAGATTCTCACAAGAAAAAAAATTATTAAAGAGGAAAAAATTCCATTTAAAAAGAAAAAATAGCTAGGACCAGAGATCCCAGCAAGGAACTAGGTCCTTATTCCTGACTTGGCAGAAAAAAAACTGAATACCTATAGCAGAAAGTGGGAGTATACCCCCAGGTAATGCCCCATAGGAGTGCTCAAGCTTTTCTCTGCCTAGTGTGCTACTCCTGTAGGGGACAGCATAACCCTACAGTCATGAAAATGAAGAGCTGTGTCCCTCAATGAACGAAAGAGAAAAAAATTATATCAATTTTATTTGGGTACAGTGTCAGTTAAAGTAACACAGTGCCGTATCGCAAAAAATGCCCTGGTCATTAGGGGTAAAATCTTTCGGTCCAGAAGAGAAGAACTCTCCTGAAATGTTTTTAGATTTAATTTGTTTCCCCATTGGACAAAGTGCATATAGGATTCATCCTATTCTGTTTGTTGTCCCTCTTAAACTTGCTTAAATAATGCTCCTAATTCTATACCCCATTCTGAAGCTCAACTTTTGGCATTTCTATAGGGGGAGGTACAGCCAGCATAGAGCCCCCACCTCCTCTCTAAGGTGAGTGATCTGTTACTAGGAATTAATAATCTGTGCTGCTTGGTCATTCACAATAGTAAAAGATCACTCAGAGCTCTGTGTAATGTATCTGCCAGTGCCCTGTATGTGTAGAAGCAGCCGTGGACTGATCACACAGCGACGCAGCCCTGAGTAATCTATAACTATTATGAATGAACAGGCACCATTGATCTTTCATTCATAAAAGTGACAAATTGCCCAGTTCTGCTATCTGCAGGTTACCTTTATCTATACAGAATCCCGGGTGATAGATCACACAGTGCTGCAACACTGCGTGATCCTTCATTTTATGAATGACTGATCAGTGATGTTCTGCCAGTGTCATTGTTCATTTCTAAACATGAAAGATGACTTAGTCCTATGGCGCTGTGTGATCTATCAGCTGGGACTGGATAGGTGTAAAAGCAGCCTCAGATAAACACACAGTACAAATGCTGTCACAATTCTATCTCCTTTCTAACAGTATCGTCAGACAATAGGGGGGGGGGGGGGGTGTCTTGTGCAAATCTATCCCTCTGTTGCTACTTAGCAACTGAGAGACAGATTTGAACAAACTAAGTGCTATATACGCTTGGGGAATAAATAAAAGCTAAAACTTCTTAATGAGACTTTTTCTTTACCAACTTGCCGCCAGATATACTGCGACAGGCTGGCTTGCCTTCGCAAATCGCTGTACCCATATGTCGCTCCTCGGTAGCGAGCATGGGGGCGCGCGCACAGTGATTTGCAAGAGAGGAAGCTAATCTGCGGGGCTGGCGGCCATGGACACCCACGATCACTCCCTGGGAAGACAGTACGGTGGTCTGGCATTGTTCTGTCAGCAATCAACACAGGGCTCCTGTGTTCCTCCTATTTAGGAACACTGGTCCCTGTGTTGATTCCAGAAGCCCATCCCCCTCACAGTTAGAAAACACCCCCAAGGCATACATTTAACCCTTTGGTCGTCACTGGTGTTAACCCCTTCCCTGCCAGTGTCATTAGTACAGCAACAGTGCATATTTTTAGCACTGATTACTGTAGTAATGTCACTGGTCCCGCAAAAGTGTCAAAAATGTCAGTTAAGTGTCCAATTTGTCTTCTGCAATGTCACAGTCACGCTAAAAATTGCTGATCACCACCATTACTAGTAAAAAAAAATGACATAAATCTTTCCCCTAAATTGTAGATGCGCTAACTTTTGCGTAAACCAATCAATATACACTTTTTGTGATTTTTTTTTTACCAAAAATATGTAGCAGAATACAAATTGGCTTAAAATGATAAAAAAAATGTGATTTTTACATTTTTTTTTATTGGGAATGTTATATAGCAGAAAGTAAAAATATTGTTTTTTTTTAAATTGTCGCACTTTTTTGTTTATAGTGCAAAAAATAAAAATCGCAGGTGATCAAATACCACCTAAAGAAAGTGCTATTTGTGGGAAAAAAAGGACATCAATTTTTTTTTTTTTTTGGTACAGCGTTAGACGACCGCACAATTGTCAGTTAAACTAACAAAGTGCCAAATTGCAAAAAAATGGCCTGGTCAGTAAGGGGGATAAAACCTTCCGGTTCTTAAGTGGTTAAGGTACAGTAAGACTAAGTGCCACAATATACTGATAACATGTTGATTTTGAGGATAGGCAGTCAACTGCAAACACAATTCCCTCATTATCCGTCTGCAGGATGGTTTACCTGTTCATAACGCTATCACCTCCAATAGCTACAGCAGTAACTGCTGGAAAAAGCTCAAGCAAGAATATGTTCTTTGTTCATTTCCTAGCAGACCAAGACTAGGTCAAGTACCCCAACAACAGTGCCTCTCGAAAAGACAAACTGTAGTCAAAGGAAACAGCCACATAAGTTGAAAAATTGAAGACCTTATCCATCACAAAACTATTCTACAATACATATCTACCATTAAATCAGGAAATCAGGGATTGAAGCCAAACATATTTTTTAGGTCATTATTTAATCTGACATTTTTTATGAAGCTGAAGGGACACCAAATCTCACCCATACTCTACAGAATACATTTAACAATTCTAAACAAGCTGCTGAATCTTCAGGGCTAATAAATATGAAATCATTTAGATAATGGATGATCAACAACCAGACTCATAACTCACAACCCACTCTAAAGATGAAGTAAAGACTTCTAAATAGCAACATTATAACAAGCAGACCATTGGAAATAACTTATCATAAAAATGGCCATCAAAAGCCAAGGTCTTTTAAGTGTCTGCGAAAATCGGTAGTAGTCTGAAAACAGATATAATATTTATATTCTATAATTGTTGCTTTAACTGGCCATAGCTTTTCAAGAGCATCACTAAATGATACATAACGTACTGATGTTAAATTATCATCTATTTCATCATTTTGAAATTAGTTTTTGGTTAATTTAAAAATGGTGTATCAATCTGTATAGTAGGTCTATTAAAGTAGATAAAGCTGAATTAAAGATGTGACTCACCCAGAGGAGATTCTTGTAGACCAGCAGAAGAACAGTCATAGATCAGTCATAGATGCAATGACTTGCGCTTTTGTTCAGTAGTATCGCTATTAGATGGCTTAATGTTACTAGGCATCAATGGTTGCCTATTACCTAATTCCTGTTACTGACACCTGGCTTCAGGGTTGTGGCCCATTCATTTTCTTTAGGGATGAGGGCAGCTCATTGCCAATGGGAAAGGGCCTGCCGCTCCAAATGACTTACCATCTTGTTCTCTCATTTTTTTTGCCCCCTCCACTGTAGCAGTGATCTTTGAAACCCTGGATTTTGACCACTGCTTCTTTCCTTGACAGCACTTCTATACTTCATATACTTCAGAAACTCTATTCCTGCTTTTTTTGCCCACCAACCTTGCTGCTGTCACACATCTTCCTTCACTCCAGTACCAAAGGTTATACTCATCCCAGTATCAGAGATTTAGAGACCATAGCTAGCTAGTGTAGCTTTGCTTATAGCAGCCCATGTTCCTTAAAGAGGAAGTAAACCCTCCTCTGACACTTTTACCTATAGGTAAGCCTATGATAAGGCTTACCTATAGGTACTGTAAATATCTCCTAAACATGTACAGTTTAGGAGATATTTACCTTACATGCAGCCAATGACGTCACTGGCGCATGCGCTCTGAAGGAACGGCCGCTGGTGCCGTTTCTTCAAAGCCCCGTGCCGTGACCGTTGGCTCCCGCGTGCGTGCGCGGGAGTGACATCACCGCGGCTCCGGCCAATCAGATGGCCGGATGCCGCGATCCCGGAAGACGGGCGACTGAACATGTCGCCCGTCATAGAGGTAAGCGGGCGGCACGGCGGGGGCTCGTTCTAAGGTAAGTATTTCATAATGAGCTAGTATGCAATGCATGCTAGCTCATTATGGTTTTCTCTTTCAGCTTGTAAAAAAAAAAAAATGTTTACAACCTCTTTAAAGCAGAGCTCCACTCAAAAAGGGAAGCTCCACTTGTTTGCCTCCTTCCCCCCTCCGCTGCCACATTCAGCACCTTTGGGGGGGGGAGCGGGTACCTGGTTTGGACAGGTACCTGCTCCCACTTCCAGCTGACTTCGGCCCACCTCCTCCTTCCCCCACCATCGAGCTATCCACAAAGCGCAGCGTGCTTCATGCAGTAGGTAACCGACTGTGAGGAGGCAAGGCCCTTTGCCAAAATAGCGGCGGCAGCACCCGAAAGCCGATTGAAAAATCGACTCAGGTGAAGACACTGCTGTATTTGTGGGCAGGTAAGTGTCCTAATATTAAAAGTCAGCAGCTACAGTATATGTAGATTTGTATATGCAGCTGCTAACTTTTATGTTTTTCTGAAGGAGTTTGGAGCTCTGTTTTAAGACTCACGCACATGGGTGGATTCACCTGTACATTGTAAGGTGTATTTTAGTGTCCCAAAGCCCCTAGTGCTATGTAGAGCCACAGATAGACAAGAATGATTGAAAGCGGCTGTACGCAGCTATGCCTAATGTCCCAAGCGCACACTACATCCATTTGGAACAAGACGTTTGCATGCATATGCCACTTTATGCAAGTAGTGACTCTCAACTGCAGGATAATAATTGGCTGTATGCAGGATGCATATGATGCAAATCAAGCTTGGCAGAACTGAATTGACTTTTGAGTCAAAAACGTGATGAGTAGGCTGCCTTACCCAGTAAAAATTTTGCACTTCACTTTTCCAATTTTTGGAAATGCATTTGTTTTCTTACCACTTCTCTCCAATAAACTAAAAGAAAAACATATGCAGGTCACAGATAGTTTTTCAAATAAATAGTGTGGGACAGTGCAAATTCAGATTTATAATTGACTTTGAAGACTTGCTTATCTGCTCAACTTAGATCTTATGAAATCTGTTTACAAGGGATTAACAAAACTCTCCTCTTTGCCACATGTGCTCATCTCCCCCCAGCTGCGGATACATCTTGTAACAGAAAGGGGTCATATGATGTATAGTTGAGTAAGTGACACAGTTACAGAAGTTCCCAGAAATGCATAGGTCCAAGGACAAGGGAGGAATACAGAGGCTTATTGCTTCAGGGACACGTGTTATTTGGTGTCAGGCTGCAGGAACAAGAGGAGATAAACAAACTGTCAAGAGGGAGAGTAGAGAAGGTCTTTGAGGGAGGGCTCAATATAAAAGAGGTGGTGGTTCTGTTTTTTTTTTCTTTTAAGAGGTTGACCTTAGAAGCTGGAGTTTGAAGAACAAGATCATTTGATGGAGATGCTAAAAGAATAGTCATAGAGGAGGCATTAGTCACCTTTTTAAATTAGATACATACGTGATTGCAGTAAACCTGTTAGAAACATTACATGGTGAAGCCAAAGCATCCTTTTTTTTTTGTAAATGGTCAAACTCTTAGGATACCACTTATCTTTTGTTGTATTAAAATAACCCAGCTGATGAAACTCAAGGCTTTGATTACAAAAGCTTGGCAACCTTTCTTAGGGTGCAGTGTTAGACACCTGGATAAATGCTCTTCCTCGTTGCCCTCCTCTCTTTACACAGATGAATTTAGGCTGGTTATTTTGGCTGTGCCTGCGGCAGCTCCCGGAATGGACAGTGCAGAGTTCAGAGTGAGAGCAGAGTCTAAAATAGAACATGACACTGCTACTGCAGGCAAGACCTCATGCATCCAAGTAAAACACTACTGACTGGTGAAAAAGGCATAAACTTAAAACATATAGAGCGAAAAAGCACACCATTTTTATTCATTTTTCTGAGTAGATGATTATGAATAGCAGTGCTGAAGTCCTTGGTACAATTCCCACCATCATGGAGTTTCTACACGTTTGTGTAGGATTCTTCTTGGGTTCTATTCAAAACTAGCATGGTTCTACCATGGACAAGACAGTTTTCTGTATGACTCTGGTAGTCACGTTAAATTGTAAGCTCCTTTAGAGGTGGTGGCCAGTGTGAATGGCACAATTTTCTTTATAAAGCTCTGCAGAATAAATTGACCCTATATACAAATAAATGTAATATTAAAAATAAAGCATTCCCGTTGTATTCAGTTGGTATTGATACAACCTTATTTAATTAATAATAGGGTTATTTGTTATTTTCCTGCACACAATATGCAGTTGTAGGCAGGTTGCCTACAGTATGTTAGTTAGGAAGTTGGTTGGTCCAGGGTGGGGAAGGGTTAATATTTTGCACCACTGTTCCTCGGCTTTTTGGACCCTGCCAATCAGCTCTATAATATTAATTAGAGGGAAGGCTGGCTTTTAGGGCTCACTCTCTCTCGGGCTCTCTCATCCCTACTCCTCAAGATGCTGTAGCTACCATGGAGCACTGAGTGGGACTGCTGCGCCAGCAGTCTGTCAGAAGACACTCAGAGACCGGAAAACTACCAAGTCTTGGAGGATGCCATTATTGGACTACTGCCTTGTTGAGGTATGCCTGGGCCACCTACTTGAATTAGATAGGAAATACTGCATTGTAATGCATTTGCTTGCTTCCAAATGTAAAAGCTGAACTTTACCCATAACAACCCATAATATATTAGGAAACATACATTCTACATTAATAATTATGCTACTAAAATTAGCATGTGCTGTAAATTGCCTCCAGCATTGCTACTGTTTCTTCTTGCCGGAGGCTGCCATTTTGCTGAAGCCCAGAGCCCCAGCAACAAATCATTAAGCAGAACTAAACCCATTGATTTAACGGTTTAAAAAAAACATTAGTGAAAAATGACAAAATTGTGGCGCTCAACAAATATAAATCACAATAAATCACAATAAATCAGATCAATCGTGCAAAAATTAAATAAATAAGTCTCTAGTGTCCAAATCAATTGGGTCAACCAAACAGCCAATAGTGGAAACATAGACTTGATGGGAGTGATTCTTTAGAAAAGCCTTCACCTCCACACGATCACCCAGTGAAATGTATAGGTACCGCTTACCAGAGCCACTGGACCCCTTAGTTATAGGGGGTCAAACACGCTGTATGATCCACATTAGAAGCTTGTACATCCCATTTTCTCATAGGCATGAGTACAACAGCCAGAACGATGGAGCATTCAGGAACCAAGCCATAAATGGGGAAATGATAAAACAGGCTCTCATGGTGCAGTATTACTCAATAGAGAAACATTTTATTAAGATGAATTGCACTTACTACAAGCAAGGTAGATAAAAGCCTTAAAATTAGAATCGGTGGCTGGGAATAGGAGACGCCGCTCCACGCCTGCGCTCCTCAGACCCGGAAGTGTACAGTCTCACGTTCCCGACGTACGTTTTGTCAGTCACGGCTGACGTCATCAGGGGATCACTGATGACCACCGATTCTAATTTTAAGGCTTTTATCTACCTTGCTTGTAGTAAGTGCAATTTATCTTAATAAAATGTTTCTCTATTGAGTAATAGAGAAACCAGGCTATTTAAAGCCTGGTCTGAAGTCATTAAAAGGGGTGCATGAACGTTCCTGGCGTATGAAAAGAAGCAAAGCCACAACGAAATGTGAACTCAGCGAGACAAGCAGGAGGAAGCATGCAGTTGCAATTGGTAAGCAGAAATAGTGGTATATTGCAGCTAGTCATGACAGATCCTTCAGTAGCGAGGGGGTCAGTAATCTGGATCCCTCCCTAGTGGTTGGTTTCCCAACACAACCAGGATCGAACCCGTGGTACGGAGATCTCTTGTGTCTGGCCACATGGTATGGGAGAATTGAAAGAGTTAACAAGTGCGCTAGGTGCACGGCGGAATCCCATTCTGTCAATGGGGAGTGAGGTGACAGAGGTACCCTGGATTGGTGGAGAGGGCATAGGCTCAGCAGTGTCCCTCTTAAATGTAAATCCATCAAGCTAAGGTGTCTAGTGGCATAGACACTTCACAGAGGGATTCCTCTTTTACAATCTTACCTATTCAAAGCTGTCTGTACACAACGCACCCCAGACCACTATTTAGCTTGCTGTGCCAAGTATTGACCACTACCCTGCGCTATCCTGGGTATACTAATGGCAATATGCAATATGTTTGAAAATGAACTAGAAAGAAAAATGCTTTGCCTCTGACATTTTTTAAATAGTACACTTGAAAAATCGTAACAGGGGTGGTAGCCTCATTCCACCCCTTCTAAGTATTTCACCTAAAGTTCTAAGTGGAAAATGTTGTCAGCATTTTAACCACTTTAAGACCGGAAGATTTGACCCCCTTCCTGACCAGGCCCTATTTCGCGATTCGGCACTGCGTTAATTTAACGCATGATTGCGTGGCCGTGTGATGCTGTACCCAAATAAAAATGATGTCCTTTTTTTCCCACAAATAGAGCTTTCTTTTAGTGGTATTTGATCACCTGTGCGATTTTTAATTTTTGCGCTATAAACAAAAAAAGAGCAACAATTTAGAAAAAAAAAAAAAAAACAATATTTTTCAAATTATGCTATATAACATTCCCCAAAAAAAATGAAATATCTAATTTTTTTAACATTGTAGGCCAATGTGTTTTCTGCAACATATTTTTGGTAAAAGAAAATCACAATAAGCGTATTTTGATTGTTTTGCGCAAAAGTTATGGCGTTTACTACCTACGGGAAAGATTTATGCCATTTTTATTGTTTTTTTTTTACTAGTAATGGCGGCAATCTGCGATTTTTTGAGGGACTGTGGCATTGCGGTGGACAGATCGGACCCCTAACTGACATTTTTGAAACTTTTGGGGGGGGATCAGTGACGTTACTACAGTAATCAGTGCTATAAATATGCACTGGTACTGTAATAATGACACTGGCTGGGAAAGGGTTAACCCTATGGGTGATCAAAGGGTTAAATGTATGCCTCATGCTTACTGACGTGTGTGTAGGGGGGGTTCTGTGACACAGACAGAGATCGCAGGGTTAGCTATGCAGAATCCTGTGATCTCTCCCTGTCTGTCACTGAGAAGATCCGCCTGCTTTGTTTACATAAGCAGGCGGGTCTTCTCACACTTTCCCCGACGATCGCCACCTCTCCTCCTCGGGCCCGACTCCTGCTGTGTCTAAACACAGTGGGAGTGGCGCGCACGCGCCGCCGAGACCACTAGGAGTCCAGCAACGCAGGTCTACGTCGCTGGACCCAGGGGAGCCGCACTGCCACAGTAGGATTACTGTCGGCAGTCAGCAAGTGGTTAACAAGCAGTTACTTTTAGTCTCTGGGGGTGCAAAAACTGAGACTACATTAGACACTGTGTAACCCATAAACACCCCTTGTTAAAGGGATGGGTTGGCAACCCTCACCGCTATGGAATATCTTATTTGTGACTCTGAGAAGAGCCAAAATATGTGAAACATGGAGTTGGAAAAAGATACTTTGATGATGAATTTATCAGTAATGTCCCTAGTCATTACCATAAGAAATGACTCACAGATTTAGAAACTTGAGCTATCACTAGGTGTTCAATCCTAATCAACCCTGGCATTCACTAGTATTAGGATATAACATTATATGTCTCAAGATTTTCTTAGAATCTGAAGCTATCTATAAATGTAAACTTCATACAATGTTATTGATTGTTAAGGACATATATTGATCGGATCACACCTATGCAGGTTGCAATTGATGCATATTCTAGGTGCATTTTGCATTTTTTCAATACATGTTTTTGATCCATTGAAGTCTATGGAACCAAAAATACAACCTGCTGGTCCCTGGTCCATACAATGTACAGATGTGAACATGACCCATAGGAAACCATGTTAAATGGACTGTAGTATGTTTCAGCAAAACTTAAAATGCACTAAAAAATTCAAAGATGTAAACAAGGCCTGAAGTGGTTATACATGGACAGGTTTTATTTGTTCAGATCACTAGTTGACAGGTACTTGCATCTACACAAGCGATGTGGATGCAGGACTCCCCACTGTCAAAATACAGTAATACTTTGATTTGCAAGTAATCAGGTGTACGAGCGTTTTAAAAGACGAGCAACATTTTTTTTTTAATTTTGCCTTGATATGCGAGCGCTGTCTTGATATACGAGCAGTATGACTCACAATGTTAACCACTTGCCGACCGCCGCAAGTACATTTACTGCGGCGGTCAGCCCCTCCTGGGCAAAGTGACATAGTATTACATCGCTCGCCCAGGAGCCTGTAGGGGGCGAGCGCGCACCGCCGGAGGCGCGCTACCGCCCCGCTCGTTCACTGAGGTCCCTGCGCGAGTGACCGGCGTCTCCGGTGTCCGCTGGCCACTCGCAATCTCCCGCTGGAGAGGTAGAAAGGCAGGCGGCTGATGATGTAAACAAAGCCGCCTGTCATTCTCCCTGATGTAACAGCAGAGATCATACGATCCTGCTATGTAGGATCGTATGTCTCTGTGGTTACATCAAAAGCCATGCCCCTCTACAGTTAGAAGCATGCCCCTAGGGACACACTTAACCCCTTGATCTCTAATAAAGTTAACCCCTTCCCTGCCGGTGTCATTTTTACAGTAACAGTGCATATGTATAGCACTGATTACTGTAGTATTGTCACAAAGTGTCAAAAATGTTAGTCAGGGGTCCGATCTGTCCGCCGCAATGTCGCAGTCCCTCAAAAAAAATCGCAGATCGCCGCCATTACTAGTTAAAAAAAAACCAATAAAAATGACATAAATCTTTCCCTTAGTTAGTAAACACAATAACTTTTGCGCAAACCAATCAAAATACGCCCATTGCGATTTTTTTTACCAAAAATATGTAGCAGAAAACAAATTGGCCTAAAATGTTAAAAAATTTTGATTTTTACATTTTTTTGGGGGGAATTTCATATAAAAAAATGTGAAAAATATTGTTATTTTTTCAAAATTGACGCTCTTTTTTTGTTTATAGCGCAAAAAGTAAAAATCACACAGGTGATCAAATATCACCAAAAGAAAGCTCTGTTTGTGGGAAAAAAAGGACATCAATTTTATTTGGGTACAGTGTCGCATGCCCGTGCAATTGTCCATTAAATTCACCCAGTGCCGAATTGCAAAATGGGGCCTGGTCTTTGAGCAGCCAAATCCTCCGGGGCTTAAGTGGTTAAAGTGGTTTAGCAATGCTAAAGTGGTTTATTACAGTATAAGCATGCCATCCCCTCTGTTACATAATATTGTGTCCCTGTGCCTGTACTGTATATAAAAGATGCTGATTTCTACTGTATCAGAGTGTCTCCCGGGACTCATGTGACTCCTTGTCTCTCGGCTTTCCCCGGCAGGCGAGGCCAAGCACTCCCGCTGACGTCATCCGGGGAGGAGAGAAGCAGAGAGTCACGTGAGCGCCGGAAGACTCACTGATGAAGGAAGAGAGCTTCACTGGGTCAAGGTAGATAGCTTGGAATCAGGTAAGTGAAAGAGGATAACCCTCAACACTCTTACACTGCAAGACAAGATAAAAGCAATGTGGGACTTTAAATCACAATAAATCACAATAAATCAGATCAATCGTGCAAAAATTAAATAAATAAGTCTCTAGTGTCCAAATCAATTGGGTCAACCAAACAGCCAATAGTGGAAACATAGACTTGATGGGAGTGATTCTTTAGAAAAGCCTTCACCTCCACACGATCACCCAGTGAAATGTATAGGTACCGCTTACCAGAGCCACTGGACCCCTTAGTTATAGGGGGTCAAACACGCTGTATGATCCACATTAGAAGCTTGTACATCCCATTTTCTCATAGGCATGAGTACAACAGCCAGAACGATGGAGCATTCAGGAACCAAGCCATAAATGGGGAAATGATAAAACAGGCTCTCATGGTGCAGTATTACTCAATAGAGAAACATTTTATTAAGATGAATTGCACTTACTACAAGCAAGGTAGATAAAAGCCTTAAAATTAGAATCGGTGGCTGGGAATAGGAGACGCCGCTCCACGCCTGCGCTCCTCAGACCCGGAAGTGTACAGTCTCACGTTCCCGACGTACGTTTTGTCAGTCACGGCTGACGTCATCAGGGGATCACTGATGACCACCGATTCTAATTTTAAGGCTTTTATCTACCTTGCTTGTAGTAAGTGCAATTTATCTTAATAAAATGTTTCTCTATTGAGTAATAGAGAAACCAGGCTATTTAAAGCCTGGTCTGAAGTCATTAAAAGGGGTGCATGAACGTTCCTGGCGTATGAAAAGAAGCAAAGCCACAACGAAATGTGAACTCAGCGAGACAAGCAGGAGGAAGCATGCAGTTGCAATTGGTAAGCAGAAATAGTGGTATATTGCAGCTAGTCATGACAGATCCTTCAGTAGCGAGGGGGTCAGTAATCTGGATCCCTCCCTAGTGGTTGGTTTCCCAACACAACCAGGATCGAACCCGTGGTACGGAGATCTCTTGTGTCTGGCCACATGGTATGGGAGAATTGAAAGAGTTAACAAGTGCGCTAGGTGCACGGCGGAATCCCATTCTGTCAATGGGGAGTGAGGTGACAGAGGTACCCTGGATTGGTGGAGAGGGCATAGGCTCAGCAGTGTCCCTCTTAAATGTAAATCCATCAAGCTAAGGTGTCTAGTGGCATAGACACTTCACAGAGGGATTCCTCTTTTACAATCTTACCTATTCAAAGCTGTCTGTACACAACGCACCCCAGACCACTATTTAGCTTGCTGTGCCAAGTATTGACCACTACCCTGCGCTATCCTGGGTATACTAATGGCAATATGCAATATGTTTGAAAATGAACTAGAAAGAAAAATGCTTTGCCTCTGACATTTTTTAAATAGTACACTTGAAAAATCGTAACAGGGGTGGTAGCCTCATTCCACCCCTTCTAAGTATTTCACCTAAAGTTCTAAGTGGAAAATGTTGTCAGCATTTTAACCACTTTAAGACCGGAAGATTTGACCCCCTTCCTGACCAGGCCCTATTTCGCGATTCGGCACTGCGTTAATTTAACGCATGATTGCGTGGCCGTGTGATGCTGTACCCAAATAAAAATGATGTCCTTTTTTTCCCACAAATAGAGCTTTCTTTTAGTGGTATTTGATCACCTGTGCGATTTTTAATTTTTGCGCTATAAACAAAAAAAGAGCGACAATTTAGAAAAAAAAAAAAAAAAACAATATTTTTCAAATTATGCTATATAACATTCCCCAAAAAAAATGAAATATCTAATTTTTTTAACATTGTAGGCCAATGTGTTTTCTGCAACATATTTTTGGTAAAAGAAAATCACAATAAGCGTATTTTGATTGTTTTGCGCAAAAGTTATGGCGTTTACTACCTACGGGAAAGATTTATGCCATTTTTATTGTTTTTTTTTTACTAGTAATGGCGGCAATCTGCGATTTTTTGAGGGACTGTGGCATTGCGGTGGACAGATCGGACCCCTAACTGACATTTTTGAAACTTTTGGGGGGGGATCAGTGACGTTACTACAGTAATCAGTGCTATAAATATGCACTGGTACTGTAATAATGACACTGGCTGGGAAAGGGTTAACCCTATGGGTGATCAAAGGGTTAAATGTATGCCTCATGCTTACTGACGTGTGTGTAGGGGGGGTTCTGTGACACAGACAGAGATCGCAGGGTTAGCTATGCAGAATCCTGTGATCTCTCCCTGTCTGTCACTGAGAAGATCCGCCTGCTTTGTTTACATAAGCAGGCGGGTCTTCTCACACTTTCCCCGACGATCGCCACCTCTCCTCCTCGGGCCCGACTCCTGCTGTGTCTAAACACAGTGGGAGTGGTGCGCACGCGCCGCCGAGACCACTAGGAGTCCAGCAACGCAGGTCTACGTCGCTGGACCCAGGGGAGCCGCACTGCCACAGTAGGATTACTGTCGGCAGTCAGCAAGTGGTTAACAAGCAGTTACTTTTAGTCTCTGGGGGTGCAAAAACTGAGACTACATTAGACACTGTGGGCCGGATTTAAAGAAACTGCAGCTTCAAACCTCTATGACGTGTTTCAGTTTCGCCGCGTTCAAATCAATTAACTGGCGCTGCGGCGAATTGGCGAGTAAAACAGCAATAATGAATTCCGCCGTCAGCGGGATTCACTTACGATCGCGGCTTCGCCAATTCGCAAACTTATGTCTTCGTGCTTATAGCAGTTTCACATAGCGATGTGGGCTAGTGGATTAGTGCACACATCACATGTCTGTAATTCATCTCCCTCTGCTGTAGGTTTGAGGCTTACCATATCCACCTACTTTTTTTATTTTCTTTTTTTGTTTATATTGCTAAAATGTAACGGATTACATCATATATATTGCTAAATAATGTTACACTCAGAAGCGCTTGCAAGCTTACACCATTTTAAGTGTTTTTTTGATCTTGTCTGTGTGTCGAATCGATCTTATGAAGGAAAGTACCAAAGGCAAGTGACCAAACCCCTACCCTACTTCAGGGCAAGATGAAACCTCACAATTTTACCATGGTCTTCTTCCCACATTCCATACAATGTTTAGTTCTTTAGCTATATGTGCTTTTTAGCCTTAACACACTCCATTTTTTCCACCATACAGCTTTATTCTGCACAATAGCTAAGTGCTTTGCAACTTCACTGCAGTTCACAACGTCATGGGTTCAAATCACATCACTACACTTGGGATCTCTTTTCACTCTCATTTTTTTAAACAGTTTTTTTAAACTATCTTGAATTTGGGGGGGGAGGGGGGTGTCCTACCCAAATTTCAAGCACATCAATGGAAACAACACAATTTTGATTTTATGAGTGTGGTCCTAGTTTTATCGAGATGCAATTCTTTACATATTTACCATGGTTCTTACAATTTCTTGACCAATAAACATAGGTGTCTGATATTGGACTCTCTCCATATTTCAACAACACAGACCCTCATAGTCCAACACTACATTTGCCTCACACCTCAACACAACACTGTCACATCCCTACTCTACATTACAACCCCTCACATCACCAGTACAAGCAGCATGCAAAGTGCAAAACTCCGGCCTTGGCAGCTTAATGGGCCATACACTAACAATTTGTCTAGACTTTTTCCTGTAGACTTAACCAAACCATATAATAGAAGCTCAAACCTCAACACTTTCAATTTGGATGCAATCAGGCAGGCCCTTGCACTACATAGAAAATGTCAATCGGAAGGATAAAGTCTTCTCTAAATCTTACAGTGTGGATGGCCCTTTTGTCTGTAGGCACCCACACAAAACAAAAAAACACATGTTCAATTCTAATGTATTTATTTATTTGAGAATGACAGCAGAAGGAGGGATGCAGCAAAAGAATATTGTCACTCTCCAGTCCGTGTGCCTTTACAGCGCCAGACCACGATCTTTGCTCCATGGCTACGGGATTCTGATGTCTTCCACAACTTCCGGCAGAGTTCAGAATCCATTCTGCACCTCTACCAGCTCATAGGGGACAGGCATGGCAAGGTTGCTGGGCAGCTTCCAAGCCACTTTCGAAGTTCCAGGGTGTTCATGTTGGTCATTGGCCATGTGCCTTACCAAATATCCACTGACCACAAAAGAAAATGAGTGGAGTCCATCAAGGTGGGTTTCTACCACCTACACCCGCAAGCAGTACCACTCCTGGAAAAATAAAACAAAGGATAAGACATTTCATAATGAAAATCACATCTTAATGCCTGTTTGCTTCATTCTGAACTTCATTTAATTTCGACATCACGAGTGAAATAACACATTTTATGCCAACTTACACAAACCAGAAATCATTAATGTAAACATTTGAATACACACCTGTGACGCCAGACAGCCCATCACCACAGGCTTCCCATGGTACGTGCCATGATTCCAAGATGTTGATGTTCTGGAAAATTACAACACCATAAGATACCAAGCAGCCGTTCATGTTATCAATAACTACACAGGTGGCATAGACACAAATAAACACCTGCCAGCTCTTCTCAGCCCTTTACACTATTCACAATACCAACATGTTTATGGTTAGAGGTGCATGTTTTTGCTCAAGTAACACAATTTTACCAATGTTGACTACACTTTATCTACAATGGCAAGTGTCATTGGCAGATGATAATCACCCTCTGTCTCCCTGTGAGTGGCACCTCTGCTAACTAGCTAATTAATACACATGCCCTATCTTGACCGGTTACAGTACTTACATGTAAAGTGGCTAGCAACCAGGGTATTCCGGGTGGCCATACCGGCAGCGGTGCTCCGCCGCCTGGGGGCCGCCGGCTGACGGACCTCTGGCTCCCTCTCCTCCGTCAGCTCCCAAGAATCATCCCGGGCAACGCACATGTTGTGCAACACGCAGCACGCCAGGATGATCTTGGAAGCCTTTGTAGGAGAGTACAGGAGTTCACCCCCAGGCCGGGCCAAGCAGAGAAACCGGGACTTGAGAAGACCTATGGTCAACTCAATGATACTCCGGCTTCTCCGCAAGGCCCTGTTGTAATTCCTCTCTGCTGGGCCCTGGGGGTACCTGATTGGAGCCATCAGCCACGTCAGCTGCGGGTAACCAGCATCCCCTGAAAAATAAGAAAAATATACATTAGTTATTCATATCATGTGACTTTAGATGACTCCTCAAAATGGGAGACAATTAGGCATTTTACTAAACAACCTGCTCGTCTGTTTGCAAAAAATCATATGAAACATCTCAACTCTGTCTAACTGCCTAAATCACTAATACAAATGGGAAAAAGGACACACAAAGTGGTGGGTTTCTCTTGCAAGTTACAACTTGGCCCCTATTTTGTTCCTATTACATTAGCCTAGGTCTTACTTCTGGAATATATCTGCAACTAGAGTGAGGAAACCAATATTGACTCACTTATGCAAAGTACTTTGGGGATATGGCAATACCATTGGAATCATTTGTCGGTTTTCTTTGGGTGGCTAGAGGACACCATTTACACATTGGTTAACCACCTTCATTGGACTCAAAGACAACTTTGCAAATCTTTCTTTTGTGAGCTGCTAAGCTGCTGATCTGGTTGTGTGTGAACAGCCTGACAACTCCTAACACATCCATTTTAGGTAGGCTTTGCTTAAATCAGGGTGTACACCGATGTAGCTTATTCCTATGTCTATGTAATCTTACAGTTTATGTTGTTAAGACAAAATACTTTACCAATAAGCCACCCTTCGGGCATTTGTCCACTTTCAAACACCTCGTACAGAGTACTTGTTCTTAACATACTGGAATCATGGCACGACCCTGGGTGACCAGTGTTGACACTCATGATGCGCTGTTTGGCATCACACACTAATTGGACGTTCACGGAGTGGTACTGCTTGCGGTTCCGGTATTCACTTTCGTGGCTCCTTGGGGGCCTAATGGCTATGTGGGTGCCATCGATTGCCCCTAGGATTTGCGGCATGTGTGCCCGCCGGTAGAAACCCAACTTGACTTCATTCCACTCATTTTCATTCTGTGGCCAGTGGATAAAATTGGGCACTATATCCACTATGGCATTAATGACCAACATGAACACCCTTGAAACTGTGGGCTGGCTAATGCCCATGATACTTCCCGAAGTGGCTTGGAAGCTGCCACGCCCTAAAATATACAAAGTGGCCAGCAATCTGGCCATGCCGGGCACCGCATGGCCGCGCTGTGTGTCCGGGTCAATTTTCTCTGCTATGAGCTGGTAGAGGTGTAGAATAGTTCCTCGCTCGAGCCGGAACTTCCTCCTGACATCAGAATCCCGCAGCTTGTCCAAATAGATCCTTGGAGCAAAAATGCGTGGCTGGCGAGGTAAGGGCACACGGACTGGAGGTGCTGCTGCTGGAGGTGCTGCTGCTGCTGCTGCTGCAGCTTCCCCACCTTCTGCTGCCTCCTGTGCCAGGGCCTCCTCAAACAAGGCACCAATAAATGCCAGCATTGCACCATCTAATGCGTCTGGGATATCGTCCTCCATTTTGAACGCGCAAATTCGCGAATGCGCAGATATATATAGAAACGGCCGCTAATTATCACACCTGTGAGCCAGCTATAAAAGGAGCACATGGCCAATATGGCTGCTGGATGTTATAGATCGATGTTTCTTATGTGCTAGCAAGACCCTGTGACCCACAACCTACATTATCTGGAGGTAAGACAATTGTATCTCTCTCTCCCAAAAAAAAGGAAGGAGACAATTTGTACTTATCTTGGGTGTGCTTAAGTTGTCTATGGTGAATCCCCTCCAACCCACAATAGCTTGGGAACCCCTCAAGTGTCTTTTAATCATTGGCAGTTGGCCCCATGTGCATGTGGTTTGGACATGTGTTTTCTCATGTTTGTTAAAGGTGTGCAGTCTAGATTTGGCATCTAAACCTGCCCCCTTACCTTCCCAGCTTCCAAAGACACCATTTTTGCTTTCCTGATAACTGTAATTTATTATGTGCACGTATGTAGGTCATGCGATTTCTCATGTATGTTTAATGTTTGCAGCCTCCTTTTGCCTATAAAGGATTACACCACCACCACCACCACCACTGTGTTTGTGCCATTAGGTAAGTGTTTGGAGGGCCTCGTGTGATTTGTACCCCTATGAGTTTTCTTATGTGTTTTTTTTTTCCATTTCTTTGCAGCCTCTTCTGCTCTTTGCCACCACCACCACCACCACCACCACCACCACCACTGTGTTTGTGCCATTAGGTAAGTGTTTGGAGGGCCTCGTGTGATTTGTACCCCTATGAGTTTTCTTATGTGTTTTTTTTTTCCATTTCTTTGCAGCCTCTTCTGCTCTTTGCCACCACCACCACTGTGTTTGTGCCATTAGGTAAGTGTTTGGAGGGCCTCGTGTGATTTGTACCCCTATGCGTTTTCTTATGTGTTTTTTTTTTCCATTTCTTTGCAGCCTCTTCTGCTCTTTGCCACCACCACCACCACCACCACCACCACCACCACCACTGTGTTTGTGCCATTAGGTAAGTGTTTGGAGGGCCTCGTGTGATTTGTACCCCTATGCGTTTTCTTATGTGTTTTTTTTTTCCATTTCTTTGCAGCCTCTTCTGCTCTTTGCCACCACCACCACCACCACCACTGTGTTTGTGCCATTAGGTAAGTGTTTGGAGGGCCTCGTGTGATTTGTACCCCTATGAGTTTTCTTATGTGTTTTTTTTTTACATTTCTTTGCAACCTCTTCTGCTTTTTTTGCCACCACCACCACCACCACCGTGTTTGTGCCATTAGGTAAGTGTTTGGAGGGCCTCGTGTGATTTGTACCCCTATGCGTTTTCTTATGTGTTTTTTTTTTCCATTTCTTTGCAGCCTCTTCTGCTCTTTGCCACCACCACCACCACCACCACCACCACCACCACCACCACTGTGTTTGTGCCATTAGGTAAGTGTTTGGAGGGCCTCGTGTGATTTGTACCCCTATGCGTTTTCTTATGTGTTTTTTTTTTCCATTTCTTTGCAGCCTCTTATGCTCTTTGCCACCACCACCACCACCACCACCACCACCACCACTGTGTTTGTGCCATTAGGTAAGTGTTTGGAGGGCCTCGTGTGATTTGTACCCCTATGCGTTTTCTTATGTGTTTTTTTTTTCCATTTCTTTGCAGCCTCTTCTGCTCTTTGCCACCACCACCACCACTGTGTTTGTGCCATTAGGTAAGTGTTTGGAGGGCCTCGTGTGATTTGTACCCCTATGCGTTTTCTTATGTGTTTTTTTTTTCCATTTCTTTGCAGCCTCTTCTGCTCTTTGCCACCACCACCACCACCACCACCACCACCACCACCACCACCACCACCACCACTGTGTTTGTGCCATTAGGTAAGTGTTTGGAGGGCCTCGTGTGATTTGTACCCCTATGCGTTTTCTTATGTGTTTTTTTTTTACATTTCTTTGCAACCTCTTCTGCTTTTTTTGCCACCACCACCACCACCACCGTGTTTGTGCCATTAGGTAAGTGTTTGGAGGGCCTCGTGTGATTTGTACCCATATGCGTTTTCTTATGTGTTTTTTTTTTTCCTTTTCTTTGCAGCCTCTTCTGCTCTTTGCCCACTACTACCACCACCACCACGACCAAGTCTGTTTGTGCCATTAGGTAAGTGTGTTCTGTAACTGTTCACTAATTATACTGTATATGAAGAGCAATCTGCAAATCCTGTTTTTTCTGTTTTCTCTTTTGTCATTTCAGATTTAGGAGTTTGGGGCTCTTTGCTGCTGCTGGACAGCCAGATTCTCTGCCCACCTCGTGCTCCCATGGCCCCACCCACTGGAAGGATGAGAAGGGGCAGGGTGGCCAGGGGGGCCAGGGGGGGCAGGGGGGGCAGGGTGGGCAGATCGTCTGGCTCTGGTGTGAGGGAGGCTCCAGCTGTATCCATGAGGGAGTCCACCATCCCCATCCCGGAGGAGGAAGCCGGGGGAGGTGTTAACACACCAAGTGGACAAGCTGGCTCTTCTGACAGTAGTCCTGGAGCGGGTCCGTCCACCAGAGTCAGCTTGTCCACATTACCCCGGCTTCCCCGTTTCACCCACAATCAGTGCTGTGCCCTGGTCCACGCCTATATGGCCAGATATCAGGCGATACATGGGACCAGGGCCGCGTCTTACTCAGTAACAGAGAAGAACAGATTGTGGGATGAAATCCGGGATGCTGTAAATGCACTGGGTGAAGCACCTCGCCACCGTGACAGTGTGCGGAAGAAGGTCAACGACATCTGTGGGTCCGTTCGGAAGAAGCTAATTGCATGGGCTGCGGAGGGTCTTTATGACCGTCAAGGTCGGCTGGATGAACGTGCACGAAGTTCTCTCTGGGATTATCAATTACCTTTCTTGAACATCATAGGACCCGATACCATCTTTCCCAGAGAGGACTTAGATTCGGATGCTTTGCACCGAGGTAGGATATTATCTTGGATGTCAATTGTGTGAGTTGTTTGGAAAAGATTAACTACTATCCTATGTGTGACATTAAGAGAATGTGATACTTGCCCTTCCAATTGTCCTTTTTTTGTTTTCCCCAACCTGCAATTTGTTCATCTGTAGCACGGATCTCAGCCCCTCCACAGCCCATGCAGCTTGGCGAACCAGACGGACTCACAGGTGTTGACATCAGTGCTGACCCTCCTCCTGGTAGGTCCAATATCATACTGTGCCAAACAATGTAGATGTTTTTTTTTTTCCAAGATAGCTCATATTGCTATGTCCTTTACAGAAGATCCGCAGCAGGGAACACACCCAGTGCAGCTAGGCCTGGAGGAAGGTGTTGGTATGTCTAGTCAAATAATGTTTTTTTGAATCTTATTAACCCCATTAACACACATGTTTTTTCTTAGGAAAGAGTGTTGCCTTTTAGATGTTTACCCTGCAAAACACAGTTGACAGCATTAATGGGTGCCGTCATTAGTAGGCAGACCAAGCCTTCTTAACCTTTGGGAGGGTTTAGCAAGTGTCCTATGAGCCCAGGAAAGCACTTTAGAATGTTTGGCCTCAATGCTTCATTCATGAAGCTAGGAGGGCAATCTGGCCATAATCATTACTGACTAAGGTTATGTACTAAACATGTTTTTTTTTTTTTGTTTTTAAAAGAACATCAGGCCCCTCTTGACGTTGCAGCTGGAGTTGGATCAGGAGCTGGCGACGATTCTGCATCCAGTGCTGTGGTATGTGATATAAGGGAACAAGGTGCACATGTAACATTTCAATGGTAGCATTGATTTTGGACTAGATGTGGCTTACATTGTGTGTGTTAAATTAGTGCTATGACATTCTGACGATGCACCAGCACAACAAGAGTTCTATCTTGAACATCAGGGAATTATGTTATAATTTGGTGTGCCACTAATGTTCCAAAAACATCCAGGATCTTTAAAGTCCGGCCCGTCTTTGATTTTCCAGGTCCAAATTCATGGGTATCGTTTGGTTGGGTTGTCCTGTAGCCGATTGATGGCAAGATTTTAGACAACATACGTAGATGTATAAAGTCATTGGTGTAGTAACAGATTTACCAAAAGCATAAACAACCTACCACACCAGGGTTAATTGGGAACACCTTCATGTTGAATCTTTTTTGCCTTTGTCATATTAGTCACACCAATATAATATGTACCCATTATCAGAAGTGTTGCTAGCTTGGATAATCTTACAATGAACAAGTACTCATTAGAAGCACATCAAACTTTTCAACGTTCTGCTTGGGGTGTTAAGTTGTCAAACTAATCTGAAATATTTAGTCATGATGTTTGATAATGATTTGGTCTATTTCTTCTGCTTTCAGGTAGCCTTAGATGCAGAGGGATTGTCACCTACCCAACTTCGTCCATCTATGCTGGATGTAGCCGAGAGGCTGCTTGATGAGTATCAGGTCCAAAATGAGTTAAGGAGGCGTACTCAGCAATCTACTGAGGCAGTACGTCTGCTCGGGCTCATACAGGAATCTGTAGCAACAATGGTACAGGTTCACCAGGATATGTTACAGGTTCAACAGGATATGCGTAACAGCTTGGTAAGTTTAGCAGACCAGCATCAACGGGATCGGCAAAGTGTTGACACTCAGGTGCTGGCCACACGCCAATGCCTGTTTGGATCTGAAGATGCCCCATTGGCAGAGCCCTCCCAAACATCTCACTCACCTGCCACTGCAGGTTGTGGTAGTGGGAGGGTAATGCCAGTGTTGGCCACTTGTCAGGCAGCTGGGGATGGGACAATTCCTCCTGTAGCCACTCCTAGCACTTCACACTCCGTTCGGACTCCCACACCCCTCAATGAGCAATCCTCCTGCACAACCTCAATGCGCACTGGTTCCACAGTACCCCTTCCACCTGACTACATTCCCTCCACACCTTTATCACTTCACTCCTCCCCAGGCCGTTCTTCTTTTTTGTCACCAATGCGACATGTCGTTTGCCCCCGCACCGTGGACCACAACAAACAATCAACCACCACTCCCCACACATCTTCACAACCCTTGCACCACCAGCAGCATCAAATAGCCTTGGAGCAGCAACGATCCCATCTCATGGTAATGGCACACGTTGCCCAAATGCTTAGGCTGACCCCAGAGCAGATGACACTATTGGCCGAACATCTTCTGTCTGGGACATTTCCAACGTTCAACACCCTGCATCATCAGCAGCCTCAGACAGAAGATATGATCCTAATGGGCCACTTGAGCACAACTCTACAGTTAACCCCAGACCAGATGGAACTCTTGGCACACTATTTGATGGCAGGAAACTTAACAATGCTCACCACACTGCTTCAGGCACGACCACCAACTTGATTTTTTGTTTTTTTGTTTAATTTGGTTTAGTTTTGTTAATGATTTACATTGGCCAATTTTTTGGGCCATTTTTTTTTTAATTTGAGGGTGGCACAATATGATTTATTATAGTGCTTCTTTTGGGGATGAAATAAAATTTTATGCAAAATGATTAGTTTGTGTTTGCTCTTTGGTTTTTTAGGAGTGTTGGTGGCCAAGTAATGGCCCTGGTTAATGTAGGCATTTATACACACGTGCTTCTCTATCTCCAAACATATGATTTCATGTAAATTTAGATAACTCAATGTTCACATAACGACCCAAGAAAAGGTCTCCCTTCAAATGTAGCTTCAAAACAAGTCTCAAGGCTAACATAAACCAAAGCCAACATACTAACAATTACAGACCACACCACTCAAGTAAACAAATACAACACAAAAGACATTCGATGTGTACACCAAAAAGAAAACTTGGGTAATAAAAAAAATGTTTTAATAACACATGTGGGTGTCTACCAACTGTAGCGTACAAAAAATATATTACAATATATAATAGAATGAACTAAATTGCCAATGTAACATTTGTGTTGCAAAGAGCAACATACTTAAATTTAATTTAGATAAACATTTTAAACATTTTTTATGTTTTGGCATCATTTTTTGGAAGGTTTTCACAAAAACAAATCTTTTTTGTAAACATTTGTGGTTTTTTCCGTTGCCATAAAAACAACAAGGCTTATTTGTAAACATTTGTGGTTTTGTCGGTTGCCATAAAAACAACAAGGCTTTTTTGTAAACATTTGTGGTTTAGTTTGTTACCAAAAACAACAAGGCTTTTTTGTAAACATTTTTGGTTTAGTTTGTTACCAAAAACAACAAGGCTTTTTTGTAAACATTTGTGGTTTTTTCCGTTGCCATAAAAACAACAAGGCTTATTTGTAAACATTTGTGGTTTTGTCGGTTGCCATAAAAACAACAAGGCTTTTTTGTAAACATTTTTGGTTTAGTTTGTTACCAAAAACAACAAGGCTTTTTTGTAAACATTTTTGGTTTAGTTTGTTACCAAAAACAACAAGGCTTTTTTGTAAACATTTTTGGTTTAGTTTGTTACCAAAAACAACAAGGCTTTTTTGTAAACATTTTTGGTTTAGTTTGTTACCAAAAACAACAAGGCTTTTTTGTAAACATTTTTGGTTTAGTTTGTTACCAAAAACAACAAGGCTTTTTTGTAAACATTTTTGGTTTAGTTTGTTACCAAAAACAACAAGGCTTTTTTGTAAACATTTGTGGTTTTTTCCGTTGCCATAAAAACAACAAGGCTTATTTGTAAACATTTGTGGTTTTGTCGGTTGCCATAAAAACAACAAGGCTTTTTTGTAAACATTTTTGGTTTAGTTTGTTACCAAAAACAACAAGGCTTTTTTGTAAACATTTTTGGTTTAGTTTGTTACCAAAAACAACAAGGCTTTTTTGTAAACATTTTTGGTTTAGTTTGTTACCAAAAACAACAAGGCTTTTTTGTAAACATTTTTGGTTTAGTTTGTTACCAAAAACAACAAGGCTTTTTTGTAAACATTTTTGGTTTAGTTTGTTACCAAAAACAACAAGGCTTTTTTGTAAACATTTGTGTTTTTTTCCGTTGCCATAAAAACAACAAGGCTTATTTGTAAACATTTGTGGTTTTGTCGGTTGCCATAAAAACAACAAGGCTTTTTTGTAAACATTTTTGGTTTAGTTTGTTACCAAAAACAACAAGGCTTTTTTGTATACATTTTTGGTTTTTTCCGTTGCCAAAAACAACAAGGCTTTTTTGTAAACATTTTTTTTTTGGTTTGCCAAAAACAAGGCTTTTTATTTTTTTTTGTTTTTTTGGGTCCCAAAAAAAGGGTTTTTTTTAAATTTTTATATTTTTTTTGGTTTGCCAAAAACAAGGCTTTTTTTTTTTTTTTGTTTTTTTGGGTCCCAAAAAAAGGATTTTTTTTAAATTTTTATATTTTTTTTGGTTGCCAAAAACAAGGCTTTTTTTGTTTTTTTTGTTTTTTTGGGTCCCAAAAAAAGGGTTTTTTTTAAATTTTTATATTTTTTTTGGTTGCCAAAAACAAGGCTTTTTTTGTTTTTTTTTGTTTTTTTGGGTCCCAAAAAAAGGGTTTTTTTAAAATTTTTATATTTTTTTTGGTTGCCAAAAACAAGGCTTTTTTTGTTTTTTTTTGTTTTTTTGGGTCCCAAAAAAAGGGTTTTTTTAAAATTTTTATATTTTTTTTGGTTTGCCAAAAACAAGGCTTTTTTTTTTTTTTTTGTTTTTTTGGGTCCCAAAAAAAGGGTTTTTTTTAAATTTTTATATTTTTTTTGGTTGCCAAAAACAAGGCTTTTTTTGTTTTTTTGGGTCCCAAAAAAAGGGTTTTTTTTAAATTTTTATATTTTTTTTGGTTGCCAAAAACAAGGCTTTTTTTGTTTTTTTTGTTTTTTTGGGTCCCAAAAAAAAGGGTTTTTTTTAAAACTTTTTTTGATTTTTTTGTTAGATTTTTGTTTATAATGGGCAACAATTACAAATGTGACATTTCTTTGTGTTGCAACGTGCAACATAAGTAAACAAACAACAAAAAAAAAATACTAGGATCTTTTTAAAGGTGTGACATTCCTAACGAATGGCTCCTTAGGGTCTGGATCCACGCCACAAAGGTGTTCCAAATAGAGAATTCGGTCTCCGCACCACCTCATATAATCCAGGAGGACCTCGTAGGTGAGGTGGGTGTGCCCTGGGTAGAAAAAAACATGACAATTAGTTTTAGGCAAAATGATCCAAACAAGGATTGTAATTAATGTGCCTCAACAAATATGCTTAGGAGTCTATTGGTTGGCTTTTATCAACACTCTGAAGCAAATATGCTAAATTGCTGTTGTAAACCTTAAACTCAAACTTTCACAGCAAATTGTTCAAAAGGTTACATAAGATGGCTTGGAATGTTAGTAGCAGTTCCACCAAAGCTAAGTAAAATGCTTTTCTGCATGTAAACACAAGCAATCATTTTGAAGAATGTAAGGTGTTTTGGGTTCAATTGGTCAACACGATACATGTGCACACATTTATCTCTATCACCATTGGAATCTGTGGAGCGTTCTCTCTCCCTCTTACTGTCTATAGATTGAACCTTACACATAGTAGAGACTCACCCTTAGGAATTTTGAGGGCCAGTTCTGGACGGAGCAGATGTGTCTGCTCCCCTGATCTCCTTTCCGCCATCCCAGCTGTGTTAAGAGAGAAGAAAAAGTTTATCAACAAATGGACTCACGCTAACTGTAGGTTACGCAGTCATGAAAACGCTCTAACACCCACTCATTACCCCTCCACATTTCCCTGAAAGTTTTATTTAGACATTGATATGGTGGTGATGCAGATTTGTACAGTGCAAGCGTCATTCTTCTGGGTGAAGCTTGTAGCGTTAAGGATACGTACTCCCTGCTTTTGTGCTGATTGTGTTTTTCTGATGTTTTTTGTGCCTCAGCCCTGCCTGTTCTAAGTGTTGGAAACATATCATTTTGGGAGGGCTGCGGAAAACTAATCAGGTTAGACTTACACTCTCTAGGTTTTTGGGGACAAGAGAAATAACAATCCTCCTTTTTACATGGCCCCTGTACACACCTCTAGGCACCTCCCTCCTGTTGTTTGACCCCACAGCAGGCAGCTTGCTATGGAGGCACATGAGATGAAGCCAAGCACCCTGTGCCTGTTCAGGCACTAGGCTGTGAGCCAGCCTTGCCCCCCTCCCTTCCAATGGTCTCAATGATTAGGAGTGACAGCATCAGGAGGCAATATTGGCATGCTGTCACCTCAGTTAAGGAGGAGGGGGAGTCTGTTCCAGACAAGTATTATTGCAAAAATTTGGACCGTAAAAAATGGTCCCAGTAAGTCTTAGGGGGAATATGCACACCTATCACTTGGAATACTAATGCATAGAATGCATTCACATAAAGAACCCGCTGCCTTTAGAACAACTTGAAGCCTGAGCGGGGACATACACAGTTAGCATTTCTCCACTTACTAAGTAGACACATTACTGGAAAAGCACACAACTTACCATCATCAGGTTTTTTTGGGGCCCCTGAAGTGGATGGCGTGGCTGGCTCTGGAGAAACTGCACAAAAAGAACACAAATTGTGAACTGGAATGTGGTACATTACCGAGGAAGAGTATTTATGAAAGATTGACAAACACACATTTTCAGTGTTGACTAAATCAGGACATGATTAAATTACAATGTCCCCTAAAAATTTACAAGTACAAAGCACACCATTTCCAATGTAGAGAAACTAACACCAATTTAGAATAGGGTGGCTTGAGATAACTTACAAAAGATAACATGTCCTGTAAAGCTCCCCAAAACCACCTTTCAAACATGAAGGTTAAGCAAGAGTGTTTCATGACCAACCTTCCTGTCACATATAGCAAAACTACACTTGCTTTGACTCCAACTTAGATTATCCTAGATACACATCATCCTAGCACACACAATTCATGTGAGAATCTAATTTTAGGTACTTACAGACTAGTTCAGGGGAGCCTGGAGTGGGGGAGGATGGGGGAGACCCTACATGGGGGGATGGTGTCCCTTCATGGGGGGATGGCGTTGTATCTCCTAGAAACACAAAGACACAAATACAATCCTTGAACAAAAGCTATTTGATAAAGGCACACAGAAAGTAGTCTGGAAACATTTAAGGTAGTAGTTACAGTGGACTGGGTAAGCAGTGGCCCCTCTTCCCCAGTCCTCCACAACAAACATCCTCAATGTCAGCTGCTACAAAACCCCAATGTCAAAATATATATATTACAGCCCTTAGATTTACCAGGACACATTGAACACACAAACACATGTAGAATACTTACTTCCCCTTTGAGGAGAGCCCAGGTCCTCATCCGAGTCGGACCAATTGGCCTCTTCTTGGCCAACAGTTTGTTCCTGGCCCGGATCCAGGCGACTTGGCCCTGCCTGAGGCTCCTCTCTTGCTGAAGTTACATCAACCACAAAAGAAAACAAAACAAACAATCATTCCTCCAAGTTCGACCTAATACACAACACACCAGCACATCCACATTACTTACAGGGGGCCTGAGAAGGCTGAGCCTCCACATCCTGATCACTGGTTTCTAAAATAAAAGAAAAACATTATATATTATTTATGGACACAAATAGGCAGTAACCTCTCATCATGCTAGCACCATACTCAATGCCCCTACAATTCAGAACATAGAAGTGCACTTACACCAATGAGATGCATTGACCATGTTTTAAAACAGGAGGGCACCATGCAAATTAAGCGGGCGCCTAAGGCCTCGCACCTACAGGGGCCTTGCGGCCAGTGGCGGAGCACCAACATTTCGAAGGGCGCAGTCAGGGAAATCTCCCAAGTAAAAGATTGCTTTCAATCCTCGGATCAAAAAGTTGCAGCAGTGTGCTGCAGTCCCTTCACTGCGTCTGCCAGGTGTCTGTTGTCCGCTGACACTTACTCCTCCTTCTCTGCCTGGGGATTGGCCGTCTGATCATGTTATCCTAAGATGTGGAGGAATCGGTAGGTGTGTACCTGCACCAGTAGGAAGTGACTGGCCGGTCAACTCACTCTGCTATCATCAGTTGTTGCTCTGGGAGGAGAGCTCCGCCCTGGACCCGGAACATACAGGTAACCAGGCCCAGACTTGATATTTTGCAGGCTGGTCATAGATTTGTTGTGTCCACTATGCAAAGTGGTTGAGTAGCCCCAGGGAAGTTGGAAGAGTCTGAAAATGGTTGGTGGAGGAGGAGGAGAAGAAGGCCCTGGGTGGCTGGGGGACAAGGAGAGGGCCCCTGGGGGTTTTCTAGAGGAGGAAAGATCCACAATGACGCCAGAGTCAATTGCCAAGGAAGAGAGTGGAGCTGAGCAAGTCCTGCCTATCTGACATGAAAGCCAAACATGGTGTAGATGGAGCCCTTTGCCCTACACAATGACAGCACCAGAGGTGGAAGGTGAGTGGTAGCGGGTCTTTGACATTATAGAGCATATGGACTCTGTCCATTATTGGTAGTTTTGTTTGGAGTTGTCCTTTAGATGTTTAACTGTGTTGTTTTTGACCCGAGCTGTGAGGGACTGAGGTATGACAGCCCACTATGCTGAGACTTATAGTGCCCTAGAATGTTGAGGACTGAGGAATCCTTAGTCCCTAACAGAGGGCACTACAAGTCTTAGCATAGCAGGCAGTATTTCCTCATTCCCCTACAGAGAGGATTACAAGTCCAAGCAGGTAGCCTTCTGCAGTGGGACTTGTTGTGCCCTTGACTGTGGTGGACTGAGGAAGGGAAGTGTAAGAGGGTCTCTGTAAGCTCAGATGTATGGGGGAGCTTTGGGGAACACAGAGTTCCCTTTTACACCAGAGTCCCCAGCTTCCCCCCTCAAATAATGGTTCCCAAACTCTCCTTATATCAGAGTCTTCACACTTCCCTCTTACAGTGTAGTAAGTCTGGAGACTCCGATGTAAAGGGGGCTCTGTAAAATGTGATTAGAGATTAGAAATTTCTAACATTTTTATTTTCTACTTACGATCCACAATTTTCAGCTGCTCAAATGGCTCGCTGCCTCTGATTGCGTATTGGAGTGTGGCCGTCCTCCTCCTCCCCTTCTTCACCAAAAGCACAAGAGGGTGCCGTCCGTCCGCTTTGGCTAGAAGCAGAAGAAAAAAAAAAACCATAAAAAATACGAATGTACATAGTAGTATTAAAGGTTGTGAAGAGACACTTGATGGAGGTAGGAAAGGTAGGAGCGAGAGGGAGGGGGGGGGGGGGTGTTGGTATTAGTGTTGTTGCATAGCTAAACACATGTCCACCTACCCAAAAAATTGTAACCTATCTGGTCACATGTAATGTATATTTTTACTTACCGGAGATTTGCTCCACAGCCTTTAGCAGGAGCTTGGGTGAGCGCCTTTTGGCATCACTCCAGGCCCGCTGCAGATCCACTATCTCAGGCAGAAACTGAAATCTCCGCTGCAGCCTCATCCGGAGACGACACATCATCTTGTGCTTTTGGTGAAGATGCGTATAAACTTTATCATACCCCCAGAGGAGGAGGAGCTGTGGAAAGAGCAGTGTATGTTTGAGTCCAAGTATGTCCAAAATAGTACAGTCTTCAAATAACATGCTAGGTCGTCTTTGAGATATTGTAGAACAAAGAATTCCATTTCTGGTGATACATATACATCGATGTCCAAATCTACCTCCATGACATAGGTTGCCCCACACTGGTGATTTCCTCTACATGATATAGCCATTTTCTCAATTGGCCTTTCATGACACACCCAGGGCCGCCATCAGGGGGGGACAGGCAGTCACTGTATTTACAACCTTATTGCTGTCCATTTAGCAGGGTGCAAGTAACTTTACACACATGTAGCATAGGTATCAACTTTTGTCACCATGTTAAAAGGACAGCAGTATGGGTAGCATTACAGTGACTGTTATTAGTCCAGGCTCACTAAACTAGCCAATGCTTGGAAAAGCAAGCCATGCAGATTGCTTTTCAGGTCCCTTTTAACACGAGCTGTCTGATTGGGTGTGGCTGTTAATTTTTGACGCAGACCTGATAAGCCCCTCAATTCTCCTTTATGGAGTGTTATATGTAAATGGGATTGCTTCATTTGAGATGCAGATTTAAACTGTGTATGGCCAGGCTGAAGGTACCCAAGTTGATTGGTCGATCACCTGGAGGACAACGTACAACCAGTCTGTCAGATTTTACACACACTTATCGCTAGCATCTCTTGTAGCCACTAGCAATAATCACTGTGTTTTCCTGGCAGGGGCAGCACCAGGAGAACACAATGGCTCCGCAGGAGGGTTTCCCCTGTCTGTGTTGATGGTGGAATCAAGGCAAAATGTTTTTCCTGCAAGCCACAGGACAAACAAAGATAGTTTTTTAATGAATCCATGATTTTGCCAAAATGGAAAAAAAAAGATGTTTGCTTTGTATATTCTTAAGTTTGCTACATAACTAGAACATGTAACAGTGTTATATCATTGCAGGAGATTTCCCTTCACTTCCTGTCTTGGTGTCACCAGGACAGGAAGTGAGGGAATCTCCCGTGGGGATACAGCCAGCAATTCTTTCCTTTTATATATACTATGGACATTATAAGGCAACAATTGCAAGCTATTTCCCCACAGTGATATTCCCCTCACTTCCTGTCTTGGTGACACTAAGACAGGAAGTGAGGGAAAATCTCATGCAATGATATCACCCTACTAGAAATTGTAGTTCCGTCTAAAAAGTATACATAAAGTAAGCACTTGGTTTCCAAAGTGGCAAAATTATGGAGGAGTTAAAACCCCATAGTGTGATCGGGTAATCTGACGGTGTGTTCCTACACTCCTCAATGTGTCTGTTCATTAAGCTGTGCTGAATTATCCTTGATTCACAATTCCTGCAAGAGTTGCACATGGTATGTGGGAGATGCAAATTTAAGGTGGCATAATTATCCACACAATCACACATAATCCTTTTTAAAGGTCCCCAGCAGAATTTGATGGCATAGTGGTTCACAGCAGTGCCATCATATTCCAGTTAGATCTGTAAATTAACAAAGCAATGTGATCTGGGGGTGTATTTAACTTGCAATGGACACCCCCATTCATTATCATATGGCAGTGTGAGATGGGTGTGTTGGGAATGTGATCCATTGAGACAAGTGATTATACACTCATGTGTTTCTTTTAGAGGTGATTTGTTCAAGGCAATCCTTTGAAGACATGACCATTCCAGATTTTTGTGATCACTGATTCCATCTCAGGTGAACCAATTAGCTGCTGTGTGCAGATCCAGCTTATGATGGTAAGAGTGTCAGACAAGACAAACGGGGCCGAGCTTGCAGTGTGTATGGATGTATGTAAGGCAATAATTTTTGGCATTATGCATTTAGGGAATATAATGTTTCTAATCTTGCATATATGAAAAGGGTCAATACATTTGTCTTTATCTAGATAGATTCCAAAGCGTCAGAGCAATCTGTCACAGATAATTGGGTTTCATTTTGTGTAAAAGTTGAAACGAATCAAATCTATCTATATACAGGCATAGCCCACTTTAAGTACACAATGGGACCAGGGCATGTATGGAAACTGAAAATGTACTTAAAGTGAAGCAATCCCTTTTTTCTTTTCTCGATGCATGAAAATACACCAGCTCCATTGTAAATTTTGGCCACATTGACATAGCCTTACTCCCAAACCATGTGGGAGCATGTTAAGGGGATCCAGGACTATGACATGATAGATTACCTAGGCAAGCTGGCCAGCCACAAAATGGATATGGTGTAGTCCTGGGTACCTGGGTACCCTGTCGTTGCTCCCTAAGTTTGTTATCCCTGTCACTTATGGTTTGTGAGCAGTGTCATGGCAAGCTGAACAAGCTGTGTCCTTACTCACGATTGTATATAAAGTGAGTGTACTTAAAGCAGGGTATGCCTATCTATATCTATATAGAAAGTTCAGAGATGTGAACCTGTTCCCTATTATATACACTAATATATGGTATATAACATATTCTATAATGTATCTAATGTATATATATTGTATATAATATATACATAGTATATATATTGTCTAATATATATATTTTGTATAATATATATTTTTTAGATACACATACATACATATATATATATATATAAATATTATATATATATATATATATATATACATATACATATATATATATATAAATATTATATATATATATATATATATATACATATACATATAATATATATATATACATATAATATATATATATATATATATACATATAATATATATATACATACATATAATATATATATATATATAATATATATATATACATATAATATATATATATATATATATATATATATATATATATATACATATAATATATATATATATATATATATATATATATATATATATATATATATATAATATATATATATATATATATATATATATATATACATATATATATATATATATATATATATATATATACATATACATATATATATATATATATACATATACATATATACATATATATATATATATATATACATATATATATATATATATATATATATATATATACATATATATATATATATATACATATATATATATATATATATATATATATATATACATATATATATATATATATACATATATATATATATACATATATATATATATATATACATATAATATATATATAATATATATATATATATATATATATATACATATATACACATATATATATATATATATATATATATATATATATACACACATACACATATATATATATATATATATATATAGGGAACAGGTTCACATCTAGGAAGTTTCTATAACAGGAAGCTTCTAGATCACGTCTAATAGGCAGAAAGTGCATGCGCAGATCAGCAGACCAAAAGTTTCTTGCACACCCGCTAGATAAGCGACCCACCCAGCCACCATCCCCCATCCCCCATCCCCCATCCCGCACCCTGCACATTCACACCCCCTCCTTACCTTACACACAAATGCCACTATTTCGGCTGTAAACAGTGCAGGAGCCATGATGCACACTTACGACAGGGCCTGGACAATTTCCGGAAACGTGTGCACGCACCAAAAGTTTCGTTTCCGGTTTCATGTATAAATGTGAGAACGCGGTTTTGTATATTCGCGAATTCGCAAATAGTGAACATACACAACCATTAAGCAGATTTAACTTAGAAAAAGAAATACAAATACATACATTTGTGGACACCAGAAAACTTTATTTAGACACATGAAGACATTTTAAAAAAAAAATTGGAAACATGCTGTTTATTACATTTGTATTTTTCAAACCAAAACAACCTTTGTACAACATTTAGACCATATACATCGACAAAGAGCCCATAATCAACAGATGCATGTGCAGATTGACAGAATTATGTTAACAGCAATAAATACTTACAGAGAGTCAACACACAACACAGCCAAATCTCACCTCCATAAATAACAAAGGGCCAAAAATGTTACCCATAAAACATGTGACACACAAATATATTGGACCTCTTCGTAGGTCAAATCTTTCCTGATGTCTGAGTGAGCTATATATAATCCAAGCAAACACACCCAGAATGGTAACGCCCAGTCCAAAAATTAACTGTGTGTATCCTGTGTGTTTTGGAGCATGCTCAGTTGCCAAAACAAGGGAAATAGAAATGAGGAATAGAAATGTATGTAGGTGTGTATAGTATATGTGAATTGAAAAAATTCTCTCTTGAAGTTTGCTAGTCATTATTTAGAATGTTTAGATACAGGAATACATACATATATATACAATTACGTGAGAGAGAGAGAAATATATATTTAGGGAAACAATTGAAACACACCTTTTGGGATTTGAGAAGTGAGATTGTGACGATTGAACAGATATGTAAGCCAACAATCTGACTCATCACTCATGAACATCCCTAAATTTGGCGTGGCAATTATATCAGGCGTTCTTATGTGCATTTTGGCTGGCGTTTTCACAGGCGTTTTGACATGCATTTTTTGGGCAGGCATTGTTATATGAAATCACCTACAAAAGCCCCAAAAACAGACCACAAACACGTACATGTGAACGTAGCCCGTTTGGGGGCGTTTGAGGGGGATTTGTCCAGCTCAAGGATCAGCTCCCAAAACAGGCAAAAAATCCAATCCTATTCAGTTCAATGGCCCCTGTTCCCATGTGAGCATTTTGACGGCATGAGGAAAACACCCAACGCTCACTGAGAAATAGCACAATGATTAGGGAGTCTGCCTTCCTGCTGTAGGTTTGTAAGTTCGAATCCGGAAGGTGCCCTCTGTATGGGCAACACTTGGATATCTCCAATCCTCCAAATGTTGACATCATTAATTTTGTTCATGTTTGAAAAAGGCATGTGTATCAGCAAACTTTTAATCCAAAGACATGAACAAAATACAAAAGATGCCCCATAAAGTCAATATGTAGCAATATTGTGAGCTAAAGCTCTATTTGTTTGTTGGGCATACTTTGCTAATTAGCCAAGTATAAGGGATATATATATATATACCTTCAGTTAAATGTGTAGTAAAATGGTAACACTTGGCCATACCCATATGGAAGAAAAGGTAGTATTTGCAATATATTTCTAAAAACATTCTTTGGAAACACATAAAATATTGTCAAAATTGTGACATTTCCTTGATATGTGTGAAATGCTAATAATCTTTCTTTGAAATATGTTTTACATCTATTTTTTTTCTATCTGACGACCAATTCCCCAATGTAATATTTTGTGGGTTTTTTCAGAGAATGTGGAGGTTCTATATAAACACTGTAGATTTGACTGCTATGATTTCGGAGTTAGCAGGAAAGGTGTATGGAATGTGATGGTGTTTACTAAAGGATCCCTTGTTGGAAGTGTGCATGTTTTTCCAATTCCGCCGGTTTTTGCCATTTTCTATGGGCGAGACAGCGGATTTGCAAGCGGTATTCAAAAAAAAATTGACCCAAAATCGCGCTGGCGAAATTTTTTGAGCCAATTTGGCGTTGCGCATGCGCACATTCGCGAGTTCGCAGCTCGCGGCTGGAGGAGCTGTTTAACCTTTCCACACTTTCGCAGATATCTCTCTTTCTAAGTCAGTTTTTGAGATTTTTTAAACGCAAGTCATCTCCAAATTGACTTCCACACCTTCCACAGTGATTTGGGATTTTTGGGGGTACAGGGGAAAATTTGGCTAAACTTTAGTCGAGCTTTTAGCTGGCGTGGTTTTAAGTCGCGCTCTGACCATATTGCATCTTAATGAATCTCACACTAGGCGCTATTTTCCGCCCGCCGTTCTTTGAATGCCAATTTCAGACTTAAATAATCGCCGCTTCGCAAAATCACGCCGAAACGCCAATTCGCCGTACTATGAATCAGGCCCTGTGTAACCCATAAACACCCCTTGTTAAAGGGATGGGTTGGCAACCCTCACCGCTATGGAATATCTTATTTGTGACTCTGAGAAGAGCCAAAATATGTGAAACATGGAGTTGGAAAAAGATACTTTGATGATGAATTTATCAGTAATGTCCCTAGTCATTACCATAAGAAATGACTCACAGATTTAGAAACTTGAGCTATCACTAGGTGTTCAATCCTAATCAACCCTGGCATTCACTAGTATTAGGATATAACATTATATGTCTCAAGATTTTCTTAGAATCTGAAGCTATCTATAAATGTAAACTTCATACAATGTTATTGATTGTTAAGGACATATATTGATGGGATCACACCTATGCAGGTTGCAATTGATGCATATTCTAGGTGCATTTTGCATTTTTTCAATACATGTTTTTGATCCATTGAAGTCTATGGAACCAAAAATACAACCTGCTGGTCCCTGGTCCATACAATGTACAGATGTGAACATGACCCATAGGAAACCATGTTAAATGGACTGTAGTATGTTTCAGCAAAACTTAAAATGCACTAAAAAATTCAAAGATGTAAACAAGGCCTGAAGTGGTTATACATGGACAGGTTTTATTTGTTCAGATCACTAGTTGACAGGTACTTGCATCTACACAAGCGATGTGGATGCAGGACTCCCCACTGTCAAAATACAGTAATACTTTGATTTGCAAGTAATCAGGTTTACGAGCGTTTTAAAAGACGAGCAACATTTTTTTTTTAATTTTGCCTTGATATGCGAGCGCTGTCTTGATATACGAGCAGTATGACTCACAATGTTAACCACTTGCCGACCGCCGCAAGTACATTTACTGCGGCGGTCAGCCCCTCCTGGGCAAAGTGACATAGTATTACATCGCTCGCCCAGGAGCCTGTAGGGGGCGAGCGCGCACCGCCGGAGGCGCGCTACCGCCCCGCTCGTTCACTGAGGTCCCTGCGCGAGTGACCGGCGTCTCCGGTGTCCGCTGGCCACTCGCAATCTCCCGCTGGAGAGGTAGAAAGGCAGGCGGCTGATGATGTAAACAAAGCCGCCTGTCATTCTCCCTGATGTAACAGCAGAGATCATACGATCCTGCTATGTAGGATCATATGTCTCTGTGGTTACATCAAAAGCCATGCCCCTCTACAGTTAGAAGCATGCCCCTAGGGACACACTTAACCCCTTGATCTCTAATAAAGTTAACCCCTTCCCTGCCGGTGTCATTTTTACAGTAACAGTGCATATGTATAGCACTGATTACTGTAGTATTGTCACAAAGTGTCAAAAATGTTAGTCAGGGGTCCGATCTGTCCGCCGCAATGTCGCAGTCCCTCAAAAAAAATCGCAGATCGCCGCCATTACTAGTTAAAAAAAAACCAATAAAAATGACATAAATCTTTCCCTTAGTTAGTAAACACAATAACTTTTGCGCAAACCAATCAAAATACGCCCATTGCGATTTTTTTTACCAAAAATATGTAGCAGAAAACAAATTGGCCTAAAATGTTAAAAAATTTTGATTTTTACATTTTTTTGGGGGGAATTTCATATAAAAAAATGTGAAAAATATTGTTATTTTTTCAAAATTGACGCTCTTTTTTTGTTTATAGCGCAAAAAGTAAAAATCACACAGGTGATCAAATATCACCAAAAGAAAGCTCTGTTTGTGGGAAAAAAAGGACATCAATTTTATTTGGGTACAGTGTCGCATGCCCGTGCAATTGTCCATTAAATTCACCCAGTGCCGAATTGCAAAATGGGGCCTGGTCTTTGAGCAGCCAAATCCTCCGGGGCTTAAGTGGTTAAAGTGGTTTAGCAATGCTAAAGTGGTTTATTACAGTATAAGCATGCCATCCCCTCTGTTACATAATATTGTGTCCCTGTGCCTGTACTGTATATAAAAGATGCTGATTTCTACTGTATCAGAGTGTCTCTCGGGACTCATGTGACTCCTTGTCTCTCGGCTTTCCCCGGCAGGCGAGGCCAAGCACTCCCGCTGACGTCATCCGGGGAGGAGAGAAGCAGAGAGTCACGTGAGCGCCGGAAGACGCACTGATGAAGGAAGAGAGCTTCACTGGGTCAAGGTAGATAGCTTGGAATCAGGTAAGTGAAAGAGGATAACCCTCAACACTCTTACACTGCAAGACAAGATAAAAGCAATGTGGGACTTTAAATGAGGTGTGTCCAGCTGTAAAATTAAATTATAAATATATGGTAGAAAGAACCAGATAGGTAGAGATAAAGTAAATCATTTATTAAAAAGTCTATGGACCAAATATAGGTAGAACCAAAGTATTCACTATACACATGCATCCCATGGTAGTGGGAATTACATAAATGAAATACATATGGGTATAAGTGATCTAAAGACAATAATAATGGTAATCAGATAATACAATTAGACTTAATACATTCTGGTATATGGTAGAACTCGTAAAAGGGTCAAGAAATAAAGATACATAATAAACATTGTAATTGATGGATTGCCTGTAGATAACTCAACGCGTTTCGTGAACACAATTCACTTCGTCAGGAGTAGGCAGTAAAAGTAAGTACAGTTCAAAAATCTGAAAAAAAGAAATACATAAGGTAAATAACAATATATGTCCAGTGAGCAGGTAGACCTGAGGCACCTGACAGTGATGTAACTTACAATGCGATATCAGTTTGAGTTTTCAAGGGGTAACCAGATTGTTCGGGAATATGTCCAACCCGGGAGCTGAGGGAGCGAAACCCCCGTGCATCGTGCAGGTGTATATAATATAGAGTGTAGAAGGCGGCTCTCAAACATGGGGGGATCCCAGAACTTAACCATAGTAATTGGGTATGTCTGTAAGAATATGAACGCTAAATGGGTAAATGTTATAGGCAAAGTATGCATGATAATATGGGGATACATATGGTAGAAACCCCAGGAGAGCCTAAGCCAGGAAAAAGTGAAATAAGGTATAATGTAGTGATTATAGCCGTGCCAAACATATCAAGGGTAGGTGAGACTAGGAAATAGCCAATTGAATATAGCCATAGTGAACAGACAAGAGACTGTGAGATCGTGTGAAACCAACCAGGATAGTGAAAGGGAAAAAAGGAATGACCCGTGGACTAAGATTGTGATTGGTGAGAACGATATCTGAAATAGGTAATTACAATGAGACTAAGAGTGGGTTTAATTTAATTTTACAGCTGGACACACCTCATTTAAAGTCCCACATTGCTTTTATCTTGTGTTAACCAAATTAGGGATGGAGACTCTTTTGGTCAGGAGTCTCATTTAAAGTCCCACTTTCCCTCCCCTTGCTTCATGTATCAAATTAGGGATGGAGGTGTGATTCACCAGCTTTTTATTACTATTCTTATTTTGCATTGCCGTTCATTTTTTACATCTTTAATATGACTTTGCTATAAGTTATATTTATCCATTTTTCCTCCTAAGGTCTTTTGCAATATATGTCCTATTTCTATTTTTCATTATTACCAGTGGGGTCACGGTTAGATTCGTGGCTCTGTCCTTCCCCGGGAGCTGCGATGCGCTCCGCCCGTTTTCCTCCCCCCCCCTCCTCCTCTTCCTCCTCCCACTCCGGTGGGCGGGGTTGACGGCGTGGGGGTGGCTGGCGGCCGCAGCGCATCGGCGCCACACATCTCCGTGCGGGACGTGACGTCAGTATTGAGTCAGTCAGTCACGTGTTTTCCAACCATGCTCATAAGGGAGAGTGTCCGCCCGGCTCACTAGTTGGCCCGGCGGCTTCCCAACGTTTGAACATTAGTGTGACGCTGGGTGCGATTCTCGCTGTGGATCTATGCAGGTGAGCACATCTTCGGCTGTTTCACTCTTTACTTTACTCCATCGTATTCTTCTCATCCTTTTCACGGCAAATTGCCACCCACTCTTAGTCTCATTGTAATTACCTATTTCAGATATCGTTCTCACCAATCACAATCTTAGTCCACGGGTCATTCCTTTTTTCCCTTTCACTATCCTGGTTGGTTTCACACGATCTCACAGTCTCTTGTCTGTTCACTATGGCTATATTCAATTGGCTATTTCCTAGTCTCACCTACCCTTGATATGTTTGGCACGGCTATAATCACTACATTATACCTTATTTCACTTTTTCGTGGCTTAGGCTCTCCTGGGGTTTCTACCATATGTATCCCCATATTATCATGCATACTTTGCCTATAACATTTACCCATTTAGCGTTCATATTCTTGCAGACATACCCAATTACTATGGTTAAGTTCTGGGATCCCCCCATGTTTGAGAGCCGCCTTCTACACTCTATATTATATACACCTGCACGATGCACGGGGGTTTCGCTCCCTCAGCTCCCGGGTTGGACATATTCCCGAACAATCTGGTTACCCCTTGAAAACTCAAACTGATATCGCATTGTAAGTTACATCACTGTCAGGTGCCTCAGGTCTACCTGCTCACTGGACATATATTGTTATTTACCTTATGTATTTCTTTTTTCAGATTTTTGAACTGTACTTACTTTTACTGCCTACTCCTGACGAAGTGAATTGTGTTCACGAAACGCGTTGAGTTATCTACAGGCAATCCATCAATTACAATGTTTATTATGTATCTTTATTTCTTGACCCTTTTACGAGTTCTACCATATACCAGAATGTATTAAGTCTAATTGTATTATCTGATTACCATTATTATTGTCTTTAGATCACTTATACCCATATGTATTTCATTTATGTAATTCCCACTACCATGGGATGCATGTGTATAGTGAATACTTTGGTTCTACCTATATTTGGTCCATAGACTTTTTAATAAATGATTTACTTTATCTCTACCTATCTGGTTCTTTCTACCATATATTTATAATTTAATTTTACAGCTGGACACACCTCATTTAAAGTCCCACATTGCTTTTATCTTGTGTTAACCAAATTAGGGATGGAGACTCTTTTGGTCAGGAGTCTCATTTAAAGTCCCACTTTCCCTCCCCTTGCTTCTTACACTGCAAGGATTTACTTTTTTTTTTACCCTTCCTGGAGTTGGGCTGTACTATTGCAAAGATTTTTTGATAGGTTAGGAATTACTGGGGCTTCTGAGGTGCTACATAGATGTATTTCATTTTTCACTTACATCCACTATATCTTATTAAAAAATAATGTTTTTAATAAGATATAATGTGTATGTGGAATATATCTATGTAGCACCTCAGAAGTCCCAGTAAATTCTAACCTGTTCAAGAATGTTAATTTCTCTTTCAGTAAGCTTGCCCTGCAAAGTGCAGGGCAGGTTTACAGCACAGACTTGTATAATGAAAAAAGGCAGAGAACCTACCTATCAGATTCTGCAACCGGAAGTGATGTTCGGGTGAGAAAAACGTACTGCGCATGCGCCATGTGTTCCAAAATGGCCACTATGCATTCCAATAGGTTTCCTAATGTGACAGAACCTGAAGCAGCTGCGGACATCTTCTTACACCAACGCAAGTCTTGAATTTTACATTTATTTTAGCAGTAAACTGACCTTATTGACCGAATAACAGTATTACATTTATAATATTAGTGTAAAATAATAAATATAGCGAGAAACCTGCAGGTAGAAGGTGGCGACGGCCATCTTGCTAAACTCCTCACTGCTCAGCAACAAACTGATTATATAGTAAAATAGACTATTTCACTCGATCGCAGTGAAATAATCTATTTCAGTATATAAGGTGAGTTACCTGCTAAAATCAGTTGCTTGGGTGTAAGAACATGTCTACTGCTGCTTCGTGTTCTGTCACATTAGGAAAGCTATTGAAACACATAGCGGCCATGTTAGAGCGCATGTACAGTAAGTTTTCTTGTACCAACGTCACTTCCGGTTGCAAAATCTGATATCTGATTTTTCATGTAAGATGCTTAGTCAGCCCCAGAGAGAGCTCTGGTATGTGCTGGGCAGGAAGCAGTGATGGAGGCTGCAGTGTGATGATCACTTCCTGCTCTGCTCACCTGTACTGGAGCTGTGAAAGCTCTGACAGGAACCCAAGGAGAGACAGAGTTTTTCTCCGACTGCTGCCTGAGAGGGGAATTCGGCAAGCTGTCTTCTGGCAACATGGGGCATAGGATGGTGGGTAACTTTCGTGAGCATTGCAGCCACGGGTGTGGAGTAAGCAGTCAGGAATTGTCTGATGCTGCCTCTGTAGTTCACATACTACAGCATCCCTGACAGCATGCGGCGGAGTGATATTCAGCTGTCAGGGATGCTATAGCCGGAACTATAGAGTCCGCATCAGAAAATGCGTCAGACTGCCTGCTTACTCCACGGCCAGTGGCTGCAATGCTCGCAGGAGTTAAACATCCACATGACAAATAGTCCCACTTGCAGCCACCAGTGTCAATTAACAGAAGTGCCAAAAAAGCGTCCCCACACCTTTTGACATCAAAAATGTCCTGGGGTGTGTCGGGTGTGCCTAGGCATTAGGGTGTGCCCCGGCACACCTGTGAGTACACCTATGCTTTCATGTGATTTCTGCATGAGTGATTACATGCGACTGGCCGTGGTTAACTGTGAGAGCCAGCCGCCTCCTATTGCTTTTAATGGGGCTGCCTTTTGCAGCTTAACTCAGGAACCACCTCTAGGCCTTTCAAATGTAATCGGGGTTTGGGTGCATTCGCAA